>NW_020256181.1:0-1089 GCF_003255815.1 Theropithecus gelada
AACAGTTTCTCAGAAAGCTTCTTTCCAGATTTCATCTGAGGATATTTCCATTTTCACCGTAGGCTTCTATGGGCTTCCAAATATCACTTTGCCAATTCCACAAGAACTGTGTTATCGAAAGGCTTCTTGAGGGGAAAGCTGTAACTCTGTGAGATGATTTCACTGAATACAAAGAAGTTTCTCAGAAAGCTTATTTGTTATTGTTATCGGAGGATATTTGGTTTGGCCCTAGAGTCTTCAAAGGGATCCGAAATATCTGTTCTCAGATTCCACAGAAATAAGTCTAGCAAAGAGATCCACGAAATGCAGATGTAACTCTCTGAGTGGAAGTCACACATCACAGAGCACTTTCTCAGAAAGCTTCTTTCCAGATTTCATCTAAGGATATTTCCTTTTTCACCGTAGTCCTCTAGAGGCTTCCAAATATCACTTTGGCAATTCCACAAGAACTGTCTTAGCGAAAGGCTTCTTGAGGGGAAAGGTGTAACTCTGTGAGATGATTTCACAGAACACAAAGAAGTTTCTCAGGAATCTTCTTTCTCTTTGTTATCGGAGGATATATCCTTGGGCCCTATAGTCTTCAAAAGGATCCGAAATATCTGTTCTCAGATTCCACAGAAAAAAGGATAGCAAAGAGATCCACGAAATACAGATATAACCCTCTGATTGGAAGTCAGACATCACAGAGCAGTTTCTCAGAAAGCTTCTTTCCAGATTTCATCTCAGGATGTTTCCTTTCTCACCATAGCCCTCTATGGGCTTCCAAATATCACTTTGCCAATTCCACAAGAACTGTCTCAGCGAAAGGCTTCTTGAGGGCAAAGCTGTAACTCTGTGAGATGATTTCAAAGAACACAAAGAAGTTTCTCAGAAAGCTTCTTTCTCTTTGTTTTGAGAGGATATTTCCTTTGGCCCTTGAGTCTTCAAAGGGATCCGAAATATCAGTCCTTAGATTCCACAGAAATAAGGCTAGAAAAGAGATCCACGAAACACAGATGTAACACTGTGAGATGAATTAACAGAACACTAAGCAGTTTCTCAGAAAGCTTCTTTCCAGATTTCATCTGAGGATATTTCCTCTTTCAACAT
>NW_020256182.1:0-1089 GCF_003255815.1 Theropithecus gelada
GTCTTCCAGGGGATCAGAAATATCAGTTCTCAGATTCCACAGAAATAGGCTAGCAAAGAGATCCACGAAATACAGATGTAACTCTGTGAGTGGAACTCACATATCACAGAGCAGTTTCTCAGAAAACTTCTTTCCAGATTTCATCTATGGCTGTTTCCTTTTTCACCATAGCCCTATAGGGGCTTCCAAATATCACTTTGCGAATTCCACAAGAACAGGCTTAGCGAGCGACTTCTTGAGGGGAAAGCTGTAACTCTGTGAGATGAATTAACAGAACACTAAGAAGTTTCTCAGAAAGCTTCTTTCTCTTTGTTATCAAAGATATTTCCTTTGGCCCTATAGTCTTCAACGGGATCCGAAATATCTTTTCTCAGATTCCACAGAAATAAGGCTAGCAAAGAGATCCATGAAACACAGATGGAACTCTGTGAGATGAACTAATAGAACACTAAGCAGTTTCGCAGAAAGCTTCTTTCCAACTTTCATCTGAGGATATTTCCTTTTTCACCATAGCCCACTATGGGCTTCCAAATATCACTTTGCCAGTTCGACAAGAACTGTATTAGCGAAAGGCTTCTTGAGGGGAAAGCTGTAAATCTGTGAGATGATTTCTCAGAACACAAAGAAGTTTTTCAGAAAGTTTCTTTCTCTTTGTTATCGCAGGATATTTCCTTTCGCCCCCTAGTCTTCAAAGGGACCGAAACATCTGTTCTCAGATTCCACAGAAATAAGGCTAGCAAAGAGATCCACGAAATACACATGTAAATCTGTGAGATGAATTAACAGAACACTAAGCAGTTTCTCAGAAAGCTTCTTTCCAGATTTCATCTCTGGATATTTCCTTTTTCACCATAGCCCTCTAGGGGCTTCCAAACATCACTTTGCGAATTCCACAAGAACTGCCTTAGTGAAAGGCTTCTAGAGGGGAAAGCTGTAACTCTGTGACCTGATTTCAGAGAACACAAAGAAGTTTCCCCGAAAGCTTTTTTCTCTTTGTTATCGGAGGATATTTCCTTTGGCCCCGTAGTCTTCAAAGGGAACTGAAATATCAGTTCTCAGATTCCACAGAAATAAGGCTAGCAAAGAGAT
>NW_020256183.1:0-1089 GCF_003255815.1 Theropithecus gelada
CTCCTTGAGGGGAAAGCTCTAACTCTGTGAGATGACTTCACAGAACACAAAGAAGTGTCTCAGAAACCTTCTTTTTCTTTGTTGTCGGAGGATACTTCCTTTGGCCCTACAGTCTACAAAGGGATCCGCAATATCTGTTCTCAGATTCCACAGAAATAAGGCTAGCAAAGAGATCCACGAAATACAGATGTAACTCTGTGAGTGGAAGTCACACATCACAAAACAGTGTCTCTGAAAGCTTCTTTCCAGTTTTCCTCTGAGGATATTTTCTTTTTCACCGTAGAACTCTATGGGCCTCCAAATATGACTTTGCGAATTCCACAAGAACAGGCTTAGCGAAAGGCTTCTTGCGGGGAATGCTGTAACTCTGTGAGGTGATTTCACAGAACACAAAGAAGTTTCTCAGAAAGCTTCTTTCCAGTTTTCCTCTGAGGATATTTTCTTTTTCACCATAGCCCTCTATGGGCTTCCAAATATCACTTTGCAAATTCCACAAGAACTGTCTTAGCGAAAGACTTCTTGAGGGGCAAGCTGTAACTCTGTGAGATGATTTCAGAGAACACAAAGAAGTTTTGCCAAAAGCTTCTTTCTCTTTGTTATCAGAGGATATTTAGTTTGGCTGTATAGTCTTCAAAGGGATCCGAAATATCTGTTCTCAGATTCCACAGAAATAATGGTAGCAAAGACATCCACGAAATACAGATGTAACTCTGTGAGTGGAAGTCACACATCACAAAGCAGTGTCTCTGAAAGGTTCTTTCCAGTTTTTCTCTGAGGACATTTTCTTTTTCACTGTAGCCCTCTATGGGCTTCCAAATATCACTTTGCGAATTCCACGAGAACAGGCTTAGCGAGCGGCTTCTTGAGTGGAAAGCTGTAACTCTGTGAGATGAATTAAGAGAACACTAAGCAGTTTCCAGATATCATCGGAGGATATTTCCTTTTTCACCATAGCCCTCTACAGGCTTCCAAATATCACTTTGCCAATTCCACAAGAAGTGTCTTAGCGAAACTCTTCTTGACGGGAAAGCAGTAACTCTGTGAGTTGATTTCACAGAACACAAAGAAGTTTCTCAGAAAGCTTCTTTC
>NW_020256184.1:0-1089 GCF_003255815.1 Theropithecus gelada
AAAAGCTGTAACTCTATGAGATGATTTCACAGAACACAAAGAAGTTTTTCAGAAAGCTTCTTTCTCTTTGTTATCGGAGGATATTTCCTTTGGCCTTATAGTCTTCAAAGGGATCCGAAATATCTGTTCTCAGATTCCACAAAAATAAGACTGGCAAAGAGATCCACGAAACAGAGATGTAACTCTGTGAGATGAATTAACAGAACACTGAGCAGTTTGTCAGAAAGCTTCTTTCCAGATTTCATCTGAGGATATTTCCTTTTTCACCATAGCGCTCTATGGGTTTCCAAATATCACTTTGCCATTTCCACAAGAACTGTCTTAGCGAAAGGCTTCTTTAAGGGAAAGCTGTAACTCTATGAGATGATTTCACAGAACACAAAGAAGTTCCTCAGAAAGCTTCTTTCTCTTTGTTATGGGAGGATATTTCCTTTGGCCCTATAGTGTTCAAAGGAATCCGAAATATCTGTTCTCAGAATCCACAGAAAAAAGGCTAGCATGGACATCCATGAAACAGACATGTAACTCTGTGAGATGAATTCACAGAGCACTAAGCAGTTTCTCAGAAAGCTGCTTTCAAGATTTCATCTGAGGATATTTCCTTTTTCACCGTAGCCCTCTATGGGCTTCCAAATATCACTTTGCAAATTCCAGAAGAACTGTCTTAACGAAAGGCTTCTTGAGGGGAAAGCTGTGACTCTGTCAGATAATTTCAGAGAACACAAAGAAGTTTCTCAGAAGGCTTCTTTCTCTTTGTTATGGGAGGATATTTCCTTTGGCCCTATAGTCTTCAAAGGGATCCGAAATATCTGTTCTCAGATTCCACAGAAATAAGGCTAGCAAAGAGATCCAAGAAATACAGATGGAACTCTGTGAGATGAATTAACAGAACACTAAGCAGTTTCTCAGAAAGCTTCTTTCCAGATTTCATCTGAGGATATTTCCTTTTTCACAATAGTCCTCTATGGGCTTCCAAATATCACTTTTCCAATTCCACAAGAACTGTCTTAGCCAGAGGCTTCTTCAAGGGAAAGATGTAACTCTATGAGATGATTTCACAGAACACAAAGAAGTTTCTCAGAAAGCCTC
>NW_020256185.1:0-1089 GCF_003255815.1 Theropithecus gelada
ACAAAGTATACACTTAGTGACTTGATACAAATGAATGACTTTGATAACCTAAAGAAACCAAAATAAATAAATAAATAAATAAAAACCCACAGCCATTCTTCTTATGGGAGTCTCTGGTGTCTCAGAGTTGTAAGAATTATGAATTATGATTAATAACAAAAGTGCATGTCAAGGACTCAATAAGGGATAGGCATTAATAAATTGCAATGCACACTTACTAGAGTAAGGCCTTTAAAGATGTGCAAGAAAAAGAAAGAGAAAAGGCATTGAAAAACTGCATTGCCTACCAAAACGCTAAAGTTTACCTAAGTCCATTAATCAGCACACACACACACACACACACACACAAAACACACATGCAATGGGTGTGTAAAATGGTCAACACAGTCTCCCATGAATGTATCCTCTTATTAATAGGTCTGTGGGGGTAAGAGATGAGATTCTATAGATCCTGGTATCAGGGATGGGGAATCTGTGAGGTCCCTGAGGTGAGAGATGAGGGTCTGTAGATTAGGGATGGGTGGTCTTTGGGATAGTGATGAGGTCCATGGAGCCAATGATTGTGGGTATGTAGGGTCAGTGATGAGGGAATCTGGTGTCAGTGATGGGATGTGTGTGGAATCAATGAGAGAGTGTGGAATCAATCTGTGAAAACCAGACTTGTGGTGTCATCTCTCAGGCTGATGCATCCTGATCTGTGTGTCAGTGGTGGAAATTCAATGGGCTCAGAGTGTGGCTGGCAGGTTCCTGCCACTGGGTATTCTGGGTCTGGCCAAGCGCGCAGATTCCCTTACCTGGTCCTGGCTGGAGAGGCCCTTCTCAAGGATTCCTCACGTGAAAGGTGGTTTGGTGGTGGTTTTTGTTTTGTTTTGTTTTGTTTTTAAGGGACATTTGGCTTTTTCTTTTGGGTTTCATTTTTACATTTAGAGACCACAGACACATGCAGCTTTTAGGAAGAAATTTTTGTCTGGGCGATCGCTAGGTCCTTTGGGCCAAGCTGTCTAATGAGGGAGAAGCTGACCATTCCCTCAGCGCAGTTCAGGTCTAGACAGTCGCTTTAAGGTGTCCCCACAGTGGCATGCAAGTGGC
>NW_020256186.1:0-1088 GCF_003255815.1 Theropithecus gelada
GTGGGTCTCTTTGCTAGCCTTATTTCTGTGGATTCTGAGAACAGATAATTCGGATCCCTTTGAAGACTATAGGGCCAAAGGAAATATCCTCCGAAAACAAAGAGAAAGAAGCTTTCTGAGAAATTTCTTTGTGTTCTGTGAAATCATCTCACAGAGTTACAGCTTTCCCCTCAAGCAGCCTTTCGCTAAGACAGTTCTTGTGGAATTGGCAAAGTGATATTTGGAAGCCCATAGAGGGCTATGGTGAAAAAGGAAATATCCTCAGATGAAATCTGGAAAGAAGCTTTCCGAGAAACTGCTGAGTGTTCTGTTAATTCATCTCACAGAGTTATATCTGTATTTCGTGGATCTCTTTGCTAGACTTATTTCTGTGGAATCTGAGAACAGATATTTCGGATCCCTTTGAAGACTATAGAGCCAAAGGAAATATCCGCCGATAACAAAGAAAAAGAAGCTTTCTGAGAAACTTCCTTGTGTTCTGTGAAATCATCTAACAGAGTTACAGCTTTCCCCTGAAGAAGCCTCACGCTAAGACAGTTCTTGTGGAATTTGCAAAGTGATATTTGGAAGCCCATAGAGGGCTACGGTGAAAAAGGAAATATCCTCAGATGAAATCTGGAAAGAGGCTTCCTGAGAAACGGCTGAGTGTTCTGTTAATTCATCTCACAGAGTTACATCTCAATATCGTGGATCTCTTTGCTAGCCTTATTTCTGTGGAATCTGAGAACAGATATTTCGGATCCCTTTGAAGACTATAGGGCCAAAGGAAATATCCTCCGATAAAAAAGAGAAAAAAGATTTCTGAGAAAATTCTTTGTGTTCTGTGAAATCACGTCACAGAGTTACAGCTTTCCCCTCAAGATACCTTTCGCTAAGACAGTTCTTGTGGAATTGGCAAAGTGATATTGGGAAGCCCATAGAAGGATATGGTGAAAAAGGAAATATCCTCAGATGAAATCTGGAAAGAAGCTTTCTGAGAAACTGTTGAGTGTTCTGTTAATTCATCTCACAGGGTTCCATCTGTATTTCGTGGATCTCTTTGATAGCCTTATTTCTGTGGAATCTGAGAACAGATATTTCGGATCCCT
>NW_020256187.1:0-3235 GCF_003255815.1 Theropithecus gelada
CGTCTATGGCCACACCACCTTGAACGCGCGAGATCTCCTCTGATCACGGAAGCTAAGCAGGGTAGGACCTTGTTAGTATTTGGATGGGATACCACCTGGGAATACAGGGTGCCATAGACTTTTTTGCTTTCTTGTCTTTCTTTTTTTCCATAATCCTTTCTTTCCTTCTCTCTCTCTCTATTCTTTCTTTTCTTTCTTTCTCTCTTTCTTTCCCTCTTTCTTTTTCTTTCTCTCTTTCTTTTTTCTTTCCTTCTTTCTCTTTCTTCTTTCTTTCCTTATTTCTTTCTTTTCTTTCTCTTTCTTTCTTTCTTTCTTCTTTCTTTCCTTCCTTCCTTCCTTCCTTCCTTCCTTCCTTCCTTCCTTCCTTCCTTCCTTCCTTCCTTCCTTCCTTCCTTCCTTCCTTCCTTCCTTCCTTCCTTCTTTCTTTTTCTTCTAGACGCAGTCTCACTCTATCACCAAGGGTGGAGTGCAGTGGCATGATCTTGGCTCTCTTCATGCTCCATCTCCCATGTTCACGCAATTCTCCTGTCTCATCCTCCTGAGCAATGGGGACTACAGGCACCTTCCCCCACGACGGCCCCATGTTTTGTCGTTTTAGCAGAGATGAGGTTTCACCGTGTTAGCCAGGCTGGTCTGGATCTCCTGACCTCATGATCCACACTCCTCAGATTCTCAACATGCTGTGGTTGCAGCCGTGGTCCGTGGAGCTTGGCCTGCTGTAGTCTTTTGTGGTTTCAACCATCCCTCCCTTTCCCCTACTGTCACCATATCTCCCAACTTCCCCAGATTCTGCTCCCAGTTTATCACCCTCCTACAATACCTCCGCAGCCAGGAATGTACTTTTGGGGGTCCGCCACCAAAGTAAAACTGGCAGCAGCCTCCCACCGCTTCCACCTCGCCGTCGCCATGCCAGGAGCCTGAGTCCATCCCAGGAGGTCACGGGGCCAGACCTTAAAGGCGCAGGTGCAGGTTCCCTGTGGTTCGCGCTGCCTCCCTGCCCCCGGAATGCCCAGGAGATTCAATGCACTCATCAGGCACCACCGCAAACTTCCAAACATGGGGAAGGGGCGGGCAGGGGAAGTGGATGCCACACTCACCAACCAAGACCTCTGCTCCACAACGCAGGGGCTGCTTTATCAGGGGGAAGGGCATTGCTTTGCCAGCCACCAGGAAAACAGACCCTGTGAATCTGGATTCCATTGCCACCAATTTCGTGTAAACTCCAGTCCTAAGGACATGCCAGAGACCCAGACCTTGGGCAATGTATGCATGCCTGGTGCCACGGCTCCCGCCAAATGGATGGATGGACTCTGCAAATCTAGGGGTCCAATGCACCGCACCAGGAGCACAGGGAATCGCCAACATAGGAAGGAGCCTACGAAACTCACCTCCAAAATAAGCCGTTAATCCAAGACAACATCCATATCAGCGCTGTGTTGCTCCTCTTGCATGCACGGCCTGGCCACCTTGTCCTAGCCCAGCCCAGGCTCCCTCCACCCTATCCCGGTCTGCTCAAAAGGGCCCTGCCTACAGGAGCAGGGCACTCCATCTTCAAGGCTTTATCACTCTCGCTCTTTAGCTCCCTCCCCCTCTCTCTTCTGGGTTTGCCCCTGCACCTCCCACTACTTCTGTTGCCTTCCCTCTGTCTCTCTGTCTCTCTCTCTTTCTGTATCCCACTCTCTTTCTCTGAATCTCTGTCTGTCTGTTTCCCTCTACCCTTCCCCTGTCTCTCGATGGATGTCTCACTCCCTCCTTTGGTTCCAATCTCTCCATCCATCTCATCCTTGCTCTCCTTCAAGCCGTTTGTGTGTACATGCATGTGTGCATGTGTGTGTGTGTTTCTGTGTGTGTGTGCTTGCCTGTGTGTGTTCCCGAGTGCGAGAGCCTGGGTGTGTCTGCGTGTGGGGCTGTGGATTTGCTCCTGGTGGTGGTGGCGTGTGTCTGGGTTTCTCTCAGCCCCTCTTGCTGGAGATCAGGGTGCCAGTTCTAGTGCCAACCAGGGGCAAAGCAGGGCCACCCCGAAACCTGAACCCCCCATGCCCTGTTGCCCACCGGCCGGGTCTTGGTCGGGATAAACAACCATAGTGTCAGTGTTGTGAGAAAAAGTCCATGCGCAGCTCAGCCGCCGGTTCACCCTTGGCCAGCCCTTATGGCTCTAGCTTGTGGGGCAAGAGAGGGCCTCGCAGGAGCTCATGAGTCACCGGGATCCAAAAGAGTACCTCCATGACGGGGCGGAGGACTGGACGGGGTCCCAGGATTCTGGGCCCTGGGCCCTGATGCCTGGGAGCATTCCCCGTTCCAAGCAGGCCCAACATGGTGGAAGCTCAGGAGCTCGGGAGCCAGAGAAGGCTGCGGGCCAACGTCTTAGCGTTCCCTATCCTAGCCCGGTGTCCCCAGGCTGACGGTGCCAGCTGGAAGCTGACAGGCATGGCTGGGCTGGGCTCTTGGGGCAGCTAGGTGCCTCTGCCAGCGTCTACAGCCAAACTACCCTGAATGCACCTGATCTCGTCTAATCTCAGAAGCTGAGCATGGTCGGATCTGGTTAGCACTTGTATGGGAGACCACCTGGGAATACTGGGTGCTGTAGGCTATTTTGCTTTCTTTCTTGTCTTTCTTTCTTTTCTACCTTCGTTTCTTTCCTTCTCTCTCTCTCTTCTTTCTTTTTCTTTCTTTGTCTCTTTCTTTCTTTCTTCTTTATTTCCTTCTTTCCTTCTATTCTTTCTTTCCCTCTTTATTTTCTTTGTCTCTCTTTCTTTCTTCTTTCTTTCCTACTTTCTTTCTTTTCTCTTTCTTTCTCTCTCCATTTCTTTCTTCCTTTCTTTCTCTCCTTCTCTCTTTCTTTTTTCGTTCTTTCTTCTTGCTGTCCTTCTTTCTTCCATTTCTTTCTCTCTCTCTCTTTCTTTCTTTCTATCTTTTTTCTTTTATTTCCTTCTTTCCTTATCTTCTTTCTCCCTTCCTTTCTTTCTATCTTTCTGTTTTCTTTCTTTTTCTTTCTTTCTTTCTTCTTTCTTCCCTTCTTTCTTTCTTTCCTTCCTTCTTTCTGTCTTTCTTTTCTTTCTTTCTTTCCTTCCTTCTTTCTTTGTTTCTTTCTTCTTTGTTTCCTTCTTTCTTTTCTTTCTTTCTCTCTGTTTCTATTTTCTTTCATCCTTCCTTCCTTCCATCCTTCCTTCCTTTCTTCCTTTGTTTTTCCTTCCTTCCTTCCTTCCTTCCTTCCTTCCTTCCTTCCTTCCTTCCT
>NW_020256187.1:3243-7220 GCF_003255815.1 Theropithecus gelada
TTCCTTCCTTCCTTCCTTCCTTCCTTCCTTCCTTCCTTCCTTCCTTCCTTCCTTCCTTCCTTCCTTCCTTCCTTCTTTCTTTTTCTTCCAGACGGAGGTTCGCTCTGTCACCCAGGCTGGAGTGCAGTGGCGTGATCTCAGCTCACTGAAAGCTCGGCCTCCTGGGTTCACGCCATCCTCCTGTCTCAGTCTCCCGAGCACCCGGGACTGCAGTCGCTAGCCACCATGCCCAGCTCATGTTTTGTAGTTTTTGTAGAGACGAGTTTTCACTGTATTAGCCAGGCTGGTATACATCCCCTGATCTTGTGATCCACCTTCCTTGGCATCCAAAAGTCCTGGCATTATAAGTGTAATCCAATGTGCCCAGCTTGCTGTAGGCTTTTGTGTCTTCCCCCTCCCTCCCTTCCCCCTACTGTTGCCATGCTTCCCAACCACCCCTGACTCTGCTCCCCCTTAATCGCCCACCTACACCCCAGCTACAACTGGGGATCTCCTGCTGGGTGTTCACACAGAAACACCACCAGGCAGCAGCATCCCACCGCTTCCTCCTCGCCACCACCCTCTCAGGACCCATTCTTCAGCCCTGGAGGGCAGGGGACCAGACCTCAAAAGCGCAGGCGGGGGTTCCCTGCTGTTCGCACTGCCTTCCTGCTACCGGAATGCCCAGGCGATTCAATGCATTCATAGGGCACCGCCACAACCTTCCAGTCCAGGGGAAGGGGCAGGCAGGGGCAGCGGGTGCCACACACACCAGCCAAGAACTCCGCTCCAGATCGCAGGGGCCACTTTATCTGGAGGAAGGACATTGCTTTGCCAGCCACCAGGAAAGCAGTCCCTGTGCAACCAGATTCCACTGCCAGCAACTTCATGTAAACTAGAGCCCTGAGGACATGCCAGAGACCTAGGCCTTGGGCCCAGTGGGCACGCCCGGTTCCACGACTCCCACCAAATGGGCGGGTGCCCTCAGCTAATCAAGGGGCCCGATGCACCACACCAAGAGCGCAGGGAGGTGCCAACAAAGGAAGGAGACTATGAAACCCACTTACAAAGAGAGAAATTAATCCATGACAAAACCCGTCTCAGCGCTCCGTTGCTCTTTTCATATGGACGGCCTTGACACACTATTCTGGCCCAGCCCAAGCCCCCTCCACCCTAACCCGGCTGGATCAAGAGGGCCCTGCCTACTGGAGCAGGGCGCTCTCTCTCCAAGGCTCTATCGCTCTAGCTGTCTAGCTCCCTCCACCTCTCTCTTCTGGGTTTGCCTCTGCACCTTGCGCTACTTCTGTCGCCTTCCCTTTGTATCTCTGTCTCTCTCTCTTTCTCTGTCCCTCTCTGTTTCTCTGAATCTTGGTCTGTCTCTTTCCCTCTCTCGCTTGCTGTCTCTCTCCCTCCCTCGGTTTCAATCTCTCCATTCATCTCTTCCTTGCTCTACTTCCAGCCGTTTGTGTGTGCGTGCATGTGTGTGTGCGTGTGTGTGTGTCTGTGTATGAGCCACAGCCCCTCCTGCTGGGGATCAGATTGCCGGCTGTAGTGCCAGCCCGGGACAAAGCAGGGCCTTCCCCCAACCCCCAACAGCCCACGCCATCTTGCTCACTGGCCAGATCTTGGTCGGGACAAGCTACCATGGTGGGGGAGTTGTGGGAAAAAGACCACACGCAGCTGGACTGGCTGTTCACACGTCGCCAGCCCAGACGGCGCTGGGTGGTTGGGGCAAGAGGGGGCCTCATAGGCGCTCCTGAGCGGCCAGGGATCCAAAAGAATGATGCTGTGGCAGAGTTGAGGACCAGACAGAGTCCCAGGATCATCGGCCCTTGGCCCTGATGCCTTGGAGCACTCCCTGTTCCAAGCAGGCTAACGTGGTGGAAGTTTGGGAGGTCAGGAGCCAGGGGATGGCTGTGGTCAAGTGGTTTGGGGGTCCCGATAGAAGCCCAGAGGCCCCGGGCTGGCAGTGCCAACTGGAAGCCGGCGGACATTGCTGGGCTGGGCTCTTGGGGCACCCAGGTGCCTCTGCTGGCATGTTTGGCCATATCACCCTGAACTTGACGATCTCGGAACTTCCGATCTCGTCTGATCTCGGAAGCTAAGCAGGGTCATGCCTGGTTAGTACTTGGGTGGGAGACTGCCTGGAAATACCGGGTGCTGTAGGCTTTCTTGTCTTTCTTTCCATTCTACCTTCCTTTCTTCCATTCTCTCTCTCTTCCCTCTTTCTTTCTTTCTTTCTTTCTTTCTTTCTTTCTTTCTTTCTTTCTTTCTTTCTTTCTTTCTTTCTTTCTTCCTTTCTTTCTTTCTATCTTCTTTCTTTCTTTCTTTCTTTCCTTCTTTCTTTCTTTCTTCTTTCTTTCTTTCTCTCTTCTTTCCTTCTTTTCTTTCATTATTTCTCTGTCCCTTCCTTAATTTCTTCTTACTTTTCTTTCTTTCCCTCTTTCCTTCTTTCTTACTTTCTTCTTTGTCTCCTTTATTTCTTTTCTTTCTTTCTCTCTCTTTCTTCCGTTTTTCTTTTTCTTTCTGTCTTTCTTTCTTCTTTCTTTCCTTCTTTCTTTCTTGTCTTTCTTTCTTAATTTCTTTCTTCTTTCTTTAATTCTTTCTTTCTTTTCTTTCTCTCTTTCTTTCTTTTTCTTTCTTTCCTTCTTCTTTTCTTTCTTTCTGTCTCTCTCTCTCTTTCTTTCTTACTTTCTTCCTTTCCTTCTTTTTCTTACAAATGGAATCTCACAATGTCACCCAGCCTGGAGTGCAGTGGTGCAATCTCGGCTCACTGCAAGCTCCACCTCCTGGGTTCACGCCATTATCCTGTCTCAGCCTCCCAAGAAGCGGGGAATACAGGCACCCGCCACCACACCCGGGTCATGTTTTGTAGTTTTATTAGAGACAGGGTTTCACCATGTTAGCCAGGCTTGTCTGGGTCTCCTGACCTCGTGATCCATTCTCCTTGGATTCCCAAAATGCTGGGATTACAAGTATGATTCACCATTCCAGGCCTGCTGAAGGCTTTTGTGGCTTCCCCTCTCCCTCCTTTTCTCCTACTGTAGACATGTTTCCCAACATCCCCTGACTCTGCCCCCACTTTATGGAACTCCTATACCTCTACCACAGCCAGGGACTTCCTCTTGGGTGTTCGCCATGAAAGCACAACCAGGCAGCAGCCTCCCACCACTTCTGCCTGGCCACCACCAAGCCAGGAGCCCGAGTCCATCCCGGGAGTGCAGGGGGCGGGACAATAATGGGGCAGATGCAGTTTCCCTGCTGTTCGATGTGCCTTCCCGCTCCCAGAATGCCCAGGTGATTCAATCCACTTATCCGGTGCCATTGCAAGCTTCCAATCCTGGGGAAGGGGCGGGCAGGTGCAGCAGATGCCACACACGCCAGAAAAGACCTCTGCTCCAGAATGCACGGGCCGCTTTATCCAGGGGAAGGACATTGCTTTCCCAGCCACCAGGAACATAGTCCCTGTGCACCCCGATACCCATTGCCACAAACTTCGTGTAGACTCCAGTCCCAAGGACATGCGAGAGACCCAGCCCTTGGGCCCCATGGGCACACCCAGTGCCACGGCTCCTTCCATACGAGCGGGCAACTCTGCAAATTAAGCGACCCACTGAACAGCACCAAGAGGACAGGGAGGTGCCAACAAAGAAGGAGCCTCCAACACCCACCTCCAAAGCAAGCAATTAATCCAAGGGAAAACCTGTCACAGTGCTTCCATGTTCCTCTCACATGAACGGCCTGGCCATCCTGTTCTGGTCCAGCCCAAGCCACCTCCACCCTATCCCGGCCTGCTCAAAAGGTCCCTGCCTAATTGAGCAGGGCGCTCCCTCTCCAAGGCTCTATCACTCTTTCTGTCTACCTCCCAACCCCTCTCTCTTCTGGATTTGCCCCGCAACTTGCGATATTTCTGTCACCTACACTCTGTCTCTCTGTCTCTCTCTCTTTCTCTGTCCCTCTCTCTTTCTCTGCCTCTCTGTCTGTCTCTTTCCCTCTCC
>NW_020256188.1:0-1088 GCF_003255815.1 Theropithecus gelada
CAGTTCTTCTGGAATTGGCAAAGTGATATTTGGAAGCCCATAAAGGGCTATGGTGAAAAAGGAAATATCCTCAGATGAAATATGGAAAGAAGATTTCTGAGAAACTGCTTAGTGTTCTGTTAATTCATCTCACAGAGTTACATCTGTATTTCGTGCATCTCTTTGCTAGCCTTATTTCTGTGGAATCTGAGAACAGATATTTCGGATCCCTTTGAAGACTATATTGCTAAAGGAAATATCCTCCGATAACAAAGAGAAAGAAGCTTTGTGAGAAACTTCTTTGTGTTCTGTGAAATCATCACACAGAGTTACAGCTTTCCCCGCAAGAAGCCTTTCACTAAGACAGTTCTTGAGGAATTGCCAAAGTGATATTTGGAAGCCCATAGAGGGCTATGGTGAAAAAGGAAATATCCTCAGATGAAATATGGAAGAAGCTTTCTGAGAAACTGCTCTGTGATGTGTGACTTCCACTCAGAGCGTTACATCAGTATTTCGTGGATCTCTTTGCTAGCCTTATTTCTGTGGAATCTGAGAGCAGATATTTCGGATCCCTTTGAAGTCTATAGAGCCAAAGGAAATATCCTCCGATAACAAAGAGAAAGAAGCTTTCTGAGAAACTTCTTTCTGTTCTGTGAAATCATCTCACAGAGTTACAGCTTTCCCCTCAAGAAGCCTTTCACTAAGACAGTTCATTTGGAATTGGCAAAGTGATATTTGGAAGCCCATAGTGGGCTATGGTGAAAAAGGAAATATCCTCAGATGAAATACGGAAAGAAGCTTTCTGAGAAACTGCTTATTGTTGCTTTAATTCATCTCACAGAGTTACATCTGTATTTCGTGGATCTCTTTGCTAGCCTTATTTCTGTGGAATCTGAGAACAGATATTTCGGATCCCTTTGAGGACTATAGGGCCAAGGGAAATATCCTCCGATAACAAAGAGAAAGAAGCTTTCTCAGAAACTTCTTTGTGTTCTGTGAAATCATGTCACAGAGTTACAGCTTCCCCTCAAGAAGCCTTTCGCTAAGACAGTTCTGGTCGAATTGGCAAAGTGATATTTCGAAGCACATAGAGGGCTATGGTGAAAAAG
>NW_020256189.1:0-1088 GCF_003255815.1 Theropithecus gelada
TCCACTCACAGAGTTACATCTGTATTTCCTGGATCTCTTTGCTAGCCTTATTTCTGTGGAATCTGAGAACAGATATTTCGGATCCTTTTGAAGACTATAGGGCCAAAGGAAATATCCTACGTTAACAAAGAGAAAGAAGCTTTCTGAGAAACTTCTTTGTGTTTTGTGAAATCATCTCACAGAGTTACAGCTTTCCCCTGAAGAAGCCTTTCGCTAAGACATTTCTTCTGGAATTGGCAAAGGGATATTTGGAAGCCCATACAGGGCTATGGTGAAAAATGAAATATCCTCAGATGAAATCTGGAAAGAAGCTTTCTGAGAAACTGCTCAGTGATGTGTGACTTCCACTCACAGAGTTACAACTGTAGTTCGTGGATCTCTTTGCTAGTCTTATTTCTCTGGAATCTGAGAACAGATATTTCGGATCCCTTTGAAGACTATAGGGCCAAAGGAAATATCCTACGCTAACAAAGAGAAAGAAGCTTTCTGAGAAACTTCTTTGTGTTCTCTGAAATCATCTCACAGAGTTACAGCTTTCCTCTCAAGAAGACTTTCGCTAAGACAGTTCTTGTGGAATTGGCAAAGTGATATTTGGAAGCCCATAGAGGGCTATGATGAAAAAGGAAATATCCTCAGAAGAAATCTGGAAAGAAGCTTTCTGAGAAACTGCTCTGTGGTGTGTGACTTTCACTCACAGAGTTACAAGTGTATTTCGTGTATCTCTTTGCTAGCCTTATTTCTGTAGAATCTGAGAACAGATATTTCCGATCCCCTTGAAGACCATAGGGCCAAAGGAAATATCTTCCGATAACAAAGAGAAATAAGCGTTCTGAGAAACTTCTTTGTGTTCTGTGAAATCATCTCAAAGACTTCCAGCTTTCCCCTCAAGAAGCCTTTCGCTAAGACAGTTCTTGTGGAATTGTCAAAGTGATATTTGGAAGCCCATAGTGGGGGATGTTGAAAAAGGAAATATCCTCAGATGAAATCTGGAAAGAAGCTTTCTGAGAAACGGCTTAGTGTTCTGTTAATTCATCTCACAGTGTTACATCTGTATTTCGTGGATCTCTTTCCTAGCCTTATTTCTGTGG
>NW_020256190.1:0-1088 GCF_003255815.1 Theropithecus gelada
GATAACAAAGAGAAAGAAGCTTTCTGAGAAACTTCTTTGTGTTCCGTGAAATCATCTCACAGAGTTACAGCTTCCCCTCAAGAAGCCTTTCGCTAAGACAGTTCTTCTGGAATTGGCAAAGTGATATTTGGAAGCACATACAGGGCTAAGGTGAAAAAGGAAATATCCTCAGATGAAATCTGGAAAGAAGATTACTGAGAAAATGCTCCGTGATGTGTGTCTTCCACTCACACAGTTACATCTGTATTTCGTGTATCTCTTTGCTAGCCTTATTTCTGTGAAATCTGAGAACAGATATTTCGGATCCCTTTGAAGACTATAGGGCCAAAGAAAATATCCTCTGATGACATAGAGAAAGAAATTTATGAGAAACTTCTTTGTGTTCTGTGAAATCAACTCATACAGTTACACCTTTTCCCTCAAGAAGCCTTTCGCTAAGATAGTTCTGGTGGAACTGGCAAAGTGAAATTTGGAAGCCCATAGAGGGCTAAGGTGAAATAGGAAATATCCTCAGATGAAATCTGGAAAGAAGCTTTCTGAGAAACTGCTTAGTGTTCTCTTAATTCATCTCATAGAGTTACATCTGTATTTCGTGTATCTCTTTGCTAGCATTATTTCTGGGGAATGTGACAACAGATATTTCGGATCCCTTTGAAGACTATAGGGCCATATAGCGCCAAAGGAAATATCCTCCGATAACAAAGAGAAAGAAGCTTTCTGAGAAACTTCTTTGTGTTCTGTGTAATCATCTCACACAGTTACAGCTTTCCCCTCAAGAAGCCTTTCGCTAAGACAGTTCTTGTGCAATTTGCAAAGTGATATTTGGAAGCCCATAGAGGGCTACGGTGAAAAAGGAAATATCCTCAGATGAAATCTGGAAAGAAGTTTTCTGAGAAACTGCTTAGTGATGTGTGGCTTCCACTCACAGAGTTACATCTGTATTTCGTGGATCTCTTTGCTAGCATTATTTCTGTGGAACGTGAGAACAGATATTTCGAATACCTTTGAAGACTATAGGGCAATATAGGGCCAAAGGAAATATTCCAGATAACAAAGAGAAAGAAGCTTTCTGAGAAACTTCTTTGTGT
>NW_020256191.1:0-1088 GCF_003255815.1 Theropithecus gelada
TTTTTTTTTTTTTTTTTTTTTTTTTTTTTTTGAGATGGCGTCTCGCTCTGTCACCCAGGCTGGAGTGCAGTGGCGGGATCTCAGCTCACTGCAAGCTCCGCCTCCCGGGTTCACGCCATTCTCCTGCCTCAGCCTCCCGAGTAGCTGGGACTACAGGCGCCTGCCACCTCGCCCAGCTAGTTTTTTGTATTTCTTAATAGAGACGGGGTTTCACCGTGTTAGCCTGGATGGTCTCGATCTCCTGACCTCGTGATCTGCCCGTCTCGGCCTCCCAAAGTGGTGGGATTACAGGCTTGAGCCACCGCGCCCGGCCCTGAAACTACATTTTTAAGGAAGTTTTTCCTCATTTATACAGACCTCCAACTAAGATTTTTCTAAAGGACACTTGTTTAGTGTAAATTGAAAAATCATCTGGTCCTTTGTCTCTCAGGGACAAATACTGTCCCTAAGAGCCTACTGACAATTTTTTAATGAAGCCCATTGTAAACATTCTCACCTGTTTTTCTTAAATATCCATATCTATGCCAATATCTACATCTATATCTGTATCTATATATTGCTACATCTATAATCTCCTTATCTACCTCAGTATTCGTATCCACATCATATCTTCCTATTTACGTCATATCTGTACTTATATGCACTTAAGTATTTATTTTTGTTGTTTGTCCCCTCTGCTTTTTTTCATTTCTAAAGCCATCCTCTTTCCACCCATTTTCCTCTTGAACTTCAAAGCTAGACTTACATATTAAGAAAACATTTTAATATTTTGATTAAGGCTTGGTATGTCTAAGTCCAGAAAAAAATTTTCAGCAACTGTTACCTCTCCTAACCTCTCTCTTTTTCTCTCTCTCCTCTACCTCTCTCTCAATCTCTGTCTCATCTCTCTATCATCTCTGTCTCTGTGGCTGTTACTCTCTGGAACCTGTCTTCCCCTGTCACTTCCTCTTCCTCTCCATTTCTTTCATCTCTGTCTCTGTCTCTGTGTCTCTCTGCCCCTCTCCCTCTCTGCCCTCCGTGTCTCTTTCTCTCTCTCTCTCCCCCCTTCATTTCTCAGGAGTTCAGATGATCTTTCACACCTTTCATCT
>NW_020256192.1:0-1088 GCF_003255815.1 Theropithecus gelada
CAAAAACATGCCAAAATGTAAAGACCATCGAGGCTAGGAAGAAACTGCATCAACTAACGAGCAAAATAACCAGTTAATATCATAATGGCAGGATCAAGTTCACACATAACAATCTTAACCTTAAATGTAAATGGACTAAATGCTCCAATGAAAAGACACAGACTGGCAAACTGGATAAAGAGTCAAGACCCATCAGTCTGCTGTATTCAGGAGACCCATCTCACACGCAGAGACATACATAGGCTCAAAATAAAGGGATGGAGGAAGATTTACCAAGCAAATGGAGAACAAAAAAAAGCGGGGGTTGCAATACTAGTCTCTGATAAAACAGACTTTAAACCATCAAAGATCAAAAGAGACAAAGAAGGCCATTACATAATGGTAAAGGGATCAATTCAACAGGAAGAGCTAACTATCCTAAATATATATGCACCCAATACAGGAGCACCCAGATTCATAAAGCAAGTCCTTAGAGACTTACAAAGAGACTTAGACTCCCATACAATAATAATGGGAGACTTCAACACTCCATTGTCAACATTAGACAGATCAACGAGACAGAAAGTTAACAAGGATATCCAGGAATTGAACTCATCTCTGCAGCAAGCAGACCTAATAGACATCTATAGAACTCTCCACCCCAAATCAACAGAATATACATTCTTCTCAGCACCACATCGTACTTATTCCAAAATTGACCACGTAATTGGAAGTAAAGCACTCCTCAGCAAATGTACAAGAACAGAAATTATAACAAACTGTCTCTCAGACCACAGTGCAATCAAACTAGAACTCAGGACTAAGAAACTCAATCAAAACCGCTCAACTACATGGAAACTGAACAACCTGCTCCTGAATGACTACTGGGTACATAACGAAATGAAGGCAGAAATAAAGATGTTCTTTGAAACCAATGAGAACAAAGATACAACATACCAGAATCTCTGGGACACATTTAAAGCAGTGTGTAGAGGGAAATTTATAGCACTAAATGCCCACAAGAGAAAGCAGGAAAGATCAAAAATTGACACTCTAACATCGCAATTAAAAGAACTAGAGAAGCAAGAGCAAACACATTCCAAAGCTAG
>NW_020256193.1:0-1088 GCF_003255815.1 Theropithecus gelada
GTTACAGCTTTCCCCTCAAGAATCCTTTCGCTAAGACAGTTCTTGTGGAATTGGCAAAGTGATATTTGGAAGCCCATAGAGGGCTATGGTCAAAAAGCAAATATACTCAGATGAAATCTGGAAAGAAGCTTTCTGGGAAACTGCTTAGTGTTCTGTTAATTCATCTCAGAGAGTTACATCTGTATTTCGTGGATCTCTTTGCTAGCCTTATTTCTGTGGAATCAGAGAACTGATATTTCGCATCCCTTTGAAGACTATAGGGCCAAAGGATATATCCTCCGATAACAAAGAGAAAGAAGCTTTGTGAGAAACTTCCTTGTGTTCTGTGAAATCATCTCACAGAGTTACAGCTTTCCCGTCAAGAAGCGTTTCACTAAGACCGTTTTTGTGGAATTGGCAATGTGATATTTGGAAGTCCCTAGAGGGCTATGGTGAAAAAGCAAGTATCCTCAGATGAACTCTGGAAAGAAACTTTCTGAGAAACTGCTTAGTGTTCTGTGAATTCATCTCACAGAGTTACATCTGTATTTCATGGATCCCTTTGCTAGCCTTATTTCTGTGGAATCTGAGAACTGATATTTCGGATCCCTTTGAAGACTGTAGGGCCAAAGGAAATATCCTCCGATAACAAAGAGAAAGAAGCTTTCTGAGAAACTTCTTTGATTTCTGTAAAATCATCTCCCAGAGTTACAGCTTTCCCCTCAAGAAGCCTTTCGCTAAGACAGTTCTTGTGGAATTGGCAAAGTGATTTTTGGAAGCCCATAGAGGGCTATGGTGAAAAGGCAAATATCCTCAGATGAAATTTCGGAAGAAGCTTTGTGAGAAACGGCGTAGTGTTCTGTTAATTCATCTCACAGAGTTACATCTGTATTTCGTGGATCTCTTTGCTAGCCTTATTTCTGTGGAATCCGAGAACAGATATTTCGGATCCCTTTGAAGACTATAGGGCCAAAGGACATATCCTCCGATAACAAAGAGAAAGAAGCTTTCTTACAAACTTCTTTGTGTTCTGTGAAATCATCTCACAGAATTACAGCTTTCCCCTCAAGAAGCCTTTCGCTAAGGCAGTTCTTGTGGAATTGGCAAGG
>NW_020256194.1:0-1088 GCF_003255815.1 Theropithecus gelada
GGACATTTCCTTTGGCCCTATAGTCTTCAAAGGGATTCGAAATATCTGTTCTCAGATTCCACAGAAATAAGGGCAGCAAAGAGATCCACGAAATACAGATGTAACTCTGTGAGGTGAATTAACAGAACACTAAGCAGTTTCTCAGAAAGCTTCTTTCCAGATTCCGTCGGAGGATATTTCCTTGTTCACCATGGCCCTCTATGGGCTTCCAAATATCACTTTGCCAATTCCACAAGAACTGTCTTAGCGAAAGGCTTCTTGAGGGGAAAGCTATAACTCTGTGAGATGACTTCACAGAACACAAAGAAGTTTCTCAGAAAGCTTTTTTTTCTTTGTTATCGGAGGATATTTCCTTTGGCCTTATAGTCTTCAAAGGGATCCGAAATGGCTGTTCTCAGATTCCACAGAAAAAAGGCTACAAAGAGATCCACGAAATACAGATGTAGCTCTGTGAGATGAATTAACAGAACACTAAGCAGTTTCTCAGAAAGCTTCTTTCCAAATTTCATCGGAGTATATTTCCTTTTTCACCATAGCCCTCTATGGGCTTCCAAATATCAATTTGCCAATTCCACAAGAACTCTCTTAGCGGAAGGCTTCTTGAGGGGAAAGCTGTAACTCTGTGACATGATTTCAGAGAACACAAAGAAGTTTCTCAGAAAGCTTCTTTCTCTTTGTTATCAGAGGATATTTCCTTTGGCCCTATATTCTTCAAAGGGATCCGAAATATCTGTTCTCAGATTCCACAGAAATAAGGCTAGCAAAGAGATCCACGAAATACAGATGTAACTCTGTGTGAGAAATTAACAGAACACTAAGCAGTTTCTCAGAAAGCTTCTTTCCAGATTTCATCGGAGGATATTTCCTTTTTCACAATAGCCCTCTGAGGGCTTCCAAATATCACTTTGCCAATTCCACAAGAACTGTGTTAGCGAAAGGCTTCTTGAGGGGAAAGCTGTAACTCGGTGAGATGATTTCACAGAACACAAAGAAGTTTCTCAGAAAGCTTCTTTCTCTTTGTTATCGGAGGATATTTCCTTTGGCCCTATAGTCTTCAAAGGGATCCGAAATATCTGTTCTCAGATTCT
>NW_020256195.1:0-694 GCF_003255815.1 Theropithecus gelada
CTATAGGGCCAAAGGAAATATCCTCCGATAACAAAGAGAAAGAAGCTTTCTGAGAAACTTCTTTGTGTTCTGTGAAATCATCTCACAGAGTTACAGCGTTCCCCTCTAGAAGCCTTTCGCTAAGACAGTTGTTCTGGAACTGGCAAAGTGATATATGGAAGCCCGTAGAGGGCTATTGTGAAAAAGGCAATATCCTCAATGAAATCTGGATAGAAGTTTTCTGAGAAACTGCTTAGCGTTTTGTTAACTTATCTCACAGAGTTCCATCTGTATTACGTGGATCTCTTTGCTAGCTTTATTTCTGTGGAATCTGAGAACAGATATTTCAGATCCCTTTTAAGACTCTAGGCCCAAAGGAAATATCCTCTGATAACAAAGAGAAAGAAGCTTTCTGAGAAACTTCTTTGTTTTCTGTGAAATCATCTCACAGAGTTAGAGCTTTCCCCTCAAGAAGCCTTTCGCTAAGACAGTTCTTGTGGAATTGGCAAAGTGAGATTTGGAAGCCCATAGAGGGCTACGGTGAAAAAGGAAATATCCTCAAATGAAATCTGGAAAGAAGCTTTCTGAGAAACTGCTTAGTGTTCTGTTAATTCATCTCACACAGTTCCATCTGTATTTCGGGGATCTCTTTGCTAGCCTTATTTTTGTGGAATCTGAGAACAGATATTTCGGATCCCTTTGAAGACTATAGTGC
>NW_020256195.1:739-1088 GCF_003255815.1 Theropithecus gelada
GCCCATAGAGGGCTACGGTGAAAAAGGAAATATCCTCAAATGAAATCTGGAAAGAAGCTTTCTGAGAAACTGCTTAGTGTTCTGTTAATTCATCTCACACAGTTCCATCTGTATTTCGTGGATCTCTTTGCTAGCCTTATTTTTGTGGAATCTGAGAACAGATATTTCGGATCCCTTTGAAGACTATAGTGCCAAAGGAAATATCCTCCGATTACAGAGAGAAAGAAGATTCTGAGAAACTTCTTTGTGTTCTGTGAAATCATCTCACAGAATTACAGCTTTCCCCTCAAGAAGCCTTTCGCTAAGACAGTTCTTGTGGAATTGGCAAGGTGATACTTGGAAACCCATA
>NW_020256196.1:0-1088 GCF_003255815.1 Theropithecus gelada
CCTATGACCTATTCCACCTCTTCTAACACCAAGTGTGCGGTTTCTCTCACCCTCTCTGGCCACCAACTGTGTGTTCTACAACTGAATTTAGGTCTGAAATTAGGGCAGACTGCACAGGTCAAGGTCTCAGACCCATGAGACGGCCCCCGCTTCACCAATGGCAAGTTTCAGGTCTCCCTTCTGACCGACCACCTAAAAATCGGGGTTAAGGTCAATAACTTGCCAGACTGGCTCATGGCACCCAGGGCAACACCTTTACCTATTGTCACCAGTTCACTATGAAGGACCTGTGAACAGCCAGATGAAGAGGTGCATTGCTCCAGGCCTGGGGGGCGGGGGGGGGGGGTTGCAAGTGCTTCTGTCCCTGGGGAGTGGGAATACTGCCCTCCCAGAACGTCAAGGTTTTCCCCAACCTGCAAGCTCTCCAACCCCCACCATTTAGGGTTTTCTAGAGGTTGATGACATCTTTGGCTATTGGGGATTGACTCAGCTCCAGCCCTCTCCCTCCAGGTGAGAGATTGGGTTGGAGACGGACAGCTCCAGCCCTCTAGTCCCGCCTTGGTCTTTCTGAACCCCAGAACCACCCTGAGGCTGCCTAAGGGTCCCCAGCTCCCAGGCCTGTCCTGAATAAACAAAGGCACTCTGACACTCTAAAGATTCCAAGGGTCTTAGACCCTGTGTGCCCAGAACCAGCTGCAGACCAAATAGCTACGTCTCCTTGGATGGCACAAACAAGCTCTCATCAGCTGACGGTCCGGGGCAGGTGTGCTGAGAGAGCTTTGCTGTGGCCCTGTTGCTGGGAATCTTTGTTTTCAATCCTTGCTGGGGCAACAGACGCTTTCTGGTCATTCCCCAAGCTGATTGAATTTACAGTCTTTTCCGTTTGATTCCACTGTTCTGGCCCAGTTCTTCTGAAGCCTCTTTCAACATCGTTGCCTCACCTGGGTGCTGAGGTCCTGTGGCCCTCACCCAGCAGGAAATATGGAAATATGGATGCCAGGATCCGGCTACCCTACTTCCAGTTGGATTGTGAAGAAGCCAGCCCTAAGCCTTCCCTTCCTAGGTCTCTTTCATGCCAGAAATGAGAC
>NW_020256197.1:0-1088 GCF_003255815.1 Theropithecus gelada
GCCGAATGGATTTAAAGACAAGATCCAACTATATACTGCCTACAAGAAACTCAGTTCAAATATGAAGATATACATAGACTGAAAATGAAAAGATGATAAAAGATATCCCATACAAATGGAAACAAAAAAGCAACAGTAGCTATACATATATTCGATAAAACAGAAAGATAATTGTATAATGAGAAAGAAATCAACACAGCAGTATCACCATTATAAGTGCAAATGCAACCAACATTCGAACACCTAAACACAGAAGCAAATATTAACAGATCTTAAGAGACAGATGGACTGTAATGCAATAATAGAGCACCTCAACACTCTACTATAATCAACACCCCACTATCATCAATGAACAGATAATCCAGACGACAAAAAAACAGTTAAACTGTAATCTCTACTGAATGGACCTAACATTTCACAGCTTTCCACTCTGCAAATGCGCAATGCACATTCTACTTAGCAGCACATGGATCATTCTCCAGGACAGACTATGTGTTAGGCCAAATAACAAGTCACAACACATTTTTTAAAACTGAATTCGTATCAAGCGTCTTTTCTAATCACAGTGGAATAGTGTTAGAAATCAGTAACAGAAGGATCTTTAAAAACTGTACAAACATATGGAAATTAAAATACATGTTCATGAACTAATAAAAAAATAAGAAAATAAATTAAAAATTTATTGAAACAAATAAAAATAGAAACACAACATAACAAAACCTGTGGGATGCAGCAAAAACAGTTGTAATAGGAAAAGTGCATAGCTGTAAATGCCTACATCAGAAAAGCAAAAAGATCTCAAATAGTCAACCTGACAGTATACCTCAAGTAATGAGAAAAACAAAAAAATCAAATGTTAAAATTAGTAGAAAGAATATCATAAAGATTACAGAAGAAATTTTAAAAACAGAAAAAAATACAAAATGCAAAAAAATACAGTCAATGGAACAAAGAGCTGGGAGATTTTGAAAAAAAATCAAAATTGACAAGTTTTAACTAGACTAAGGAAAAGAGAAAGAAAGCTGAAATAAAATCATAGATGAGGCTAGGCATAGTGGCTCTCACTGGGATCCTAGCACTTTGGGAGG
>NW_020256198.1:0-23219 GCF_003255815.1 Theropithecus gelada
AGTCTGGGCAACATAGTGAGACCCTGTCTCTTTTAAAAAAAAAAAAATTAGCCAGGCGTAGTGGCATGTACAGGTAGTTCCAGCTACTCAGGAGGCTGAAGTGGGAGGATCATTTCAGCCTGAGAGGTCAGGGCTGCAGTGAGGCTCAATGGCTCCACTGCATTTCCCTCCAGCCTGGGTGACAGAGGGAGACGCTGTCTCAAAAAAAAATAAAAATAAAAACATAAAGACATCATCAAAAAAAGGCCAGAGGAATAAACAAATATAAACAGAAACTTGCAAATTTTTTTTCTTGGATATTTAAAGACGTAATGACAGAAGAAGAAACAATTTGGCTGATAACCATATATACTAATCATTGCACTAGGCTATATGGTGATGATCTGAAAAGTTACTGAGGCATGACCCTAAAATAAACACCATCCCAAATTGCCATTCATCTTGAAATACTGCATCCATTTATTATGGGTTTCATTTCCCTCCTGATGGACAGGATTTTCAAATATTACTTCTCTGTACTGTCAGCACTACTACCTCTCTAGAACTTTCCATCTTTCTGCTATTCCTCTTGATCTCAACTTGATTTTTATCTGACAGAAGAAACCAGATAATAAAAGTTGCTGACTTTTATACAACTAAAACTTAACAATTTACGTGACGTATAATCAGAAAGGTAAACACAATAGACAAGTAATCAAAGTACCTAATCTGCTTCCATTTCTAGGCATTGCCATGAAGGAACCAAGGCTCCCTCCAATAACACTGTGTGGTCTCCGCAATGGGGGCTTCTTGAAAGATCCTGTGTACTGGTGGAGGAAGGAATGCATGCTGTGAGACGTTGGAGGCCTGCCATTCTTCACAATAGGCTCTGTGGTTCGTAGTATTCAAAAATCATTCCATCATCAGCCCAAGATCCAGGATCACATGAGAAGGATTGAGAAAGCAAAACAGAAAGCAAATCAAAAAGTTGTAACAGAGATTATTACATTTAGCCTAACTGCTTTGCTTACCTATACACAGTACTAAAATTAAAATAGTTTCTCTGAAAAAAATACTTAAGAAAATACTTGAATATTTTAAGTTGGTCTAATAACCATCCATTTCTTACATAATCAAAAGTGGCTAAGAACCACAAAACTACTAATATACCCAACCAAATTTTCATCCGTTTGTTTATTTTAGTGTATCTCAAGAATGTTTCCATACCACTCCTCCATTTACTGACTACCTGTGTGCCTTATTTTAAGCATGCTTGGCTGCGCACGTGGCTCACAACTGTAATCCTAGCACTTTGGGAAGCCAAGGCAGGCAGATCACCTGAGGTCAGGAGTTTGAGACCAGTCTGACCAACATAGTGAAACTCCATCTCTACTAAAAACACAAAAATTAGCTGGGCGTGATGGCATGCGCCTGTAGTCCCAGCTATTCAAGAGGCTGAGACAGGAGAATTGCTTGAACCGGGGTGCCAGAGGCTGCAGTGAGCCGAGATTGTGCCACTGCACTCCAGCCTAAGCAACAGAGCAAGACTCCGTCTCAAAGAGAAAAAAAAGAAATTAAGCATGCTTTAGAATATAAAAGAATGGTCCCAGTCTAAAGGAATTTACATCCCTGTTTGCTGGACATTCAAAATTGTATGTCAATTAGTGAATAAAACAGAATACCTAAATACATATCAATACAGAGGCTCCAAGTTTATTCCCCCGAATTTGGGATTAATATAAAGAATTTTTAAACAATCACAGACCCATAACCAAGCAGAAACATTTAAAAAATATAATACTTAAAAGCTATTTAATTATGCATGGGGGAGAAACTGTTTTGTAATGTTTACTGGAAATCTCATGACTCCTTTCCACCTCCAAAGAAGAGCTCTGATACAGGTTAAAGATACGTCTTGTGACACACAATTAATCTTCTATATTAGAATTCTGTTTTTACTGATAGCAGCCAAGGAATTTTAAAAAGAACTGGGCTGCTCTGAATACATTCTTTTTAAAATGAAGCCAACTATTCTTCTGTAGCTAACAATCAAGCATAAGGATACCTCCTCATCAGGGGATTCCTCTGCCTGTAAAGTTTTCTCAATCAAGGACAGGCTGACAGGAGGAGCTGGCTACAAGCCTTAAAGTGAAAGGCTTTTCTCACAAGAAAATGCTAGGATCCGAAGAACAGGACCAGGGTATGGGCTCCAGAAAAATGGGCCAAGAAGGCCATGTGGCCTGAGCCTCTACTAGTACTGGTTGCCTGCTAGTGTAGAGGAAGGATGGGGCATGAGGGCCCAAAGGCTCACTCAAGGTCCAAGCTAACTAATCTGGGTCAAAGACCAGATTGGAGGTAGGGGCAAATGTCTACCTAGTAATACAGAACACGTGTCTAAAGTTTCCTGTGATCTGTACATTCCTTGGAAGTACCTGATAAAGAATTTGGGGGTCTTAAGTCTAGCAAAATAATCAATGATTTAATAATGAATAAGGAGGGGCTATCTGATATAAATGCATAAACAAATTACAAACAATGTGAGATAATACAAGCTACAGCATACAATAAGATTCTTCTCAGCCAAGCATGATGGCATGCACCTGTAGTCCCAGCTACTCAGGAGGATAGAGTGGGAGGATCTCTTGTGCCCAGGAGTTTGAGGCTGCAGTGAGCTAAGATAATGCCACTGCATTCCAGCCTGGGTGGCAGAGTAAGACCCTGTCTCAAGAAAGAGGAAAGAAAAATGAAGATTTTTTTCTCTTTCTAGGTCATTTCACATTAAAATATTAGATACAAATCATGCAAATACTTTGCCTACAGACAAGACTTTAGTTGCTCTGTAAAGCTGTCCTGGAGAATATAGCTTGATTGTTCTGGAGAATATAGGAAAAAAATGGGGATCATAAGGACATACTATTTGATAAACACTACTCTAGGCACTGGGCATCAACTGGTGAACAAAACAAAGTACTAATCTCAGAGTGTATAAAACCTAATAGGGAAAAAAACACACACACGAAGTCAGGTAATGACAGGCAATATGCAAAAGACCAAAATAGAGGGATGTGGAAATGAGTAGCTAGTTATTTTACACTGTATACTGAGGAAAGTTCTCTCTGCTGAGATAATTTTAACAGAAATTTAAATGCAAGGAAGAGCCAGTCAGGGAAGATGGGTAAGTTGTGGATAACAGAATATTCCAGATAGAGAAAAAAGCTACTGCAAAAGCCGACATATGGCAGGGTTTGACTTGTTAGAATAGTGGTCCTCAAACTTTAACATGCTTCAGAATCATCTTTGAGGATCTGTAAAACATGATTGCTGGGTCTCACCCACAGACTTCCTGGTTCAGTAGGTCTGGGGTGGAATCTAAAAATATGTGTTTCTAACAAATTCCCAGGCCCTGCTGACATTGCTGGTCCAGAGATCACACTTTGAGAACCACTGTGTTAGAGGACTAGAAAGAAGGCAAGTATAGCTAGAGTACCTAACCGTGCAGGGAACAGTGGTACTAGGTGAGACCAGAGAGGTAAGGAGGGAACAAGTCATTCAACATTTTATACTTCACCATAAAAGTCTGAATTTTATTCTCAGATTTGAAGCAGTTATGGTAGCTTTGAAGCAGGGGAGTGATATGATCTGATTCATGTTTCAAAAATATCACTGTGAAGGGTTAGAGATAGTAGGAGGTAAGGGGGTAGGGATGACTACAAAAGGGTAACACGGGAGATCTCTTGTCATGATGAAATAGTTATCTTGACTGCAGTGGTTATACGAATCAACACAGGTGAGGACATGACACAGAACTATATTTAGACTTTATTCCAGTATCTATTTCCTGGGTTCTGTAGTTACATAAGATGGAACCACAATGGTGAGGGGGACTGGGAGAACGGTACAAGTATGGGTCCTTTGCATATTATCTTCGTAACTTCCTTTGAATTTGTAATTATTGAAAATAATTTTTTAAGATACCACCTTGGTTGCTGTTTGAAAAACAGGCAATAGGGAACCAAGAGCAAAAGGAGGAGATTACTATAGTACCCTAAGCAACAAATGTTGGTGGCTTAGACTAGGATAGCTGTACTGAAGACGGAGGGAAGCAGACAGATTTAGGACATATTACAAAGGCAGAAGCAACAGGCCAGCAGACACGATTGCTAAATTAGTTTCACACACACTCCTACCACCCAGCTTTTAGTCAGCATTTATAGTAAAAACGTCTATTCAAAGATTTTTTTTTTCTTTTTTTCCAGGCAGGGTCTTGCTCTGTTGCACAGGCTGGAGTGCGGTGGTGCAGTCACAGCTCACTGCAGCCTCAACCACCTGGGCTCATGTGATCCTCCCACTTCATCCTCCCCACCATAGCTGGGACTACAGGCACACACCGTCACACCTGGCTAATCTGTGTCTTTTTGGTAGAGATGGGGTTTTGCTATGTTGCCCAGCTAGTCTCAAACTCCTGGGGCTCAAGTGATCCTCCTAACCTCGATCTCCCAAAGCACTGGGATTACAAGGAGCCACCATGCCTCGCCTCAAAATATTTTTAAATCTTTGCCAGATCAACTGTTAAAAATATATGAAACATGATTTATTAATGGACTATAATTGGAATTGCACATCAGTCACATCGATCAGGGGTCCCCAACTCCTGGGTCACAGACCAGTACTGGTCCATGGCCTGTTACGAACCTGGCCAAGAGGTGAGCAGTGGGCAAGTGAGCAAAGCTTCATCTGTATTTACAGCCACTCCCCATCACTCACATTACTGCTTGAGCTCCACTTCCTGTCAGATCAGTGGCAGCATTGATTCTCACAGGAGTACTAACCCTGTTGTGAACTGTGCATGCGAGGGATCTAGGTTTTGTGCTCCTTATGAGAATCTAATACCTGATGATCTGTCACTGTCTCCCACCACCCTCAGATGGGACCATCTAGTTGAAGGAAGACAAGGGCAGGGCTTTCACTGATTCTACATTATAGTGAGTTATGTAATTATTTCATTATATATTACAATGTAATAATAACAGAAATAAAGGGCACAATAAATATAATATGCTTGAATCATCCTGAAACCATCCCCCCAACCTCAGTCTGTGGAAAAACTGTCTTCCACAAAACTGGTCCCTGATGCCAAAAAGGTTGGGGACCTCTGATACAGATGACTATCATAATCATGAGTTTGTAAAGGTTATTTATGTGGTAAAAAATTGGAAGCCACAATGGTGGGGGTTGGGGGCAGGGAGGAGACAACAGGAAGGTAAAGGAGAGAAAAGAATCAGGGACAACACCTAGATTTTTAGTTTTAGTAACTGGTTAAGTGAGGAAAGTTTGAGGAGAGGCAGATTTTGGAGAAAGGAAATCAAGAATTCTGATTTGGTCATATGAAGTCTAAGATTCCCATTACACATCTATGTGGAGAAGACAAGAAGGCATTTAAATATGAATCTAGACATCCAGATGAAGAGCCTAACTGGAGATTCAGACTTAGGAGTAGTCAACATATATATGGCAGTAGAAATTATAGGATTGGATGAGGTCACCCAAGGAGAGGGTATAGATAGAGAAGAGATTGTAGCCCATGAGAGAGCCACAATAAAACAGAATAAACTGTTCTAACACTTCCAGATCTTGAAAGTAATTAACTGGCCAATTCAATAATAACACTAAGGGAAATAAGTCAGACACAAAAGGACAAATATTATATAGTTCCATTTATATGAGGTACCTAGAATAGGCAAATTCATAGACAGAAAGTAGAATGGTGGTTACCAGGGGCTGGGGAGAGGAGGGAATGTGGAGGTATTGTTTAACGGGTACAGAGTTTCAGTGTCGGATGATGAAAAAGTTATAGACATGGGTAGCAGTGATGGATACACATGTAAATAGACAAGTATTTAATGCTGCTGAATTGTATACTTCAAAATGTTAAACTTTGTGTTATATATATTTTACCTTAACTTTAAAAAAGTAATGGAAATCTACATGAAACATTGCAGATCTTTTATATTCTATAATTAGTTCCAAGTAAGGATTTCCAATGATTTTTACCACCACAACATGGCAAACATTATGATTCCACTAAGAAGTGTTATTTGGCATCTTATTTATCTGGATCTTTTCATTACGTGAACTATGAGCAGGAACATGCAATTTCACAGCCCAACGCATAGCCTAAGCCATTCCCTCCTCCCAATCCTACTCTTTTAAACATTACTACTAGCCTGATCCCATTCTAGATCCTACATATATCCAATGGAGTTTATGCCTTCAGCTTCAACCTTTCCTGGAACTTGTGCTATGTGTAGGAGTTAGTTCTCCTTAAACTCCCTATGTTATCCACTGTTGTAAAAAACAGTTACTGTTATAATGTAACCACAAACTGTCACAGCTATCATGTAAGAGATCAGCAAGATAAAGAGACCGAGGTAAAAGACAGAGGCTCACAATATCCATAAAACTGGGATTTGTTGACTCCAAACATGACAAATTGCTCCACTGTAGAAATGGGGCTGTTAAGAATGAGAATTTGGAATCTCAGGAGAACCAAGCCATTTTAATCTTTGCCTTTTGGTGTTACTTCTAATCCTAAATAATCATGATAAGTGACATTGTTAGGTTTATCTGACTACACTTCTTGAGAACATGTACATTAGATGAAGAATTTCAGTTGGTCAAGAAGTCTCAAGTAGTATATGTACAACATAACATAACTTTACCTTTCTACAACTGTGATTTATTCTCTTCCTCACATTTAAATTGTCACCTATTCTCCTCATCAGATTCAATAATCTCAATATATCTTCTCAATATAAGAAAAAATAAGTTCAAGGCTATGTAAATACAAGATTCTGAAATATAACTTTCTGTGGTTAAGTCTTAAAATAGAATTAAGACTTAACAAACATGTGTTCTGCTGCAGTGACAGCAAAAAAAAAAAGACATCAAATAAATTGAGCGTCTATGAGGGAAAGCTGTAGCTCAGATGAACTGAATTTTTAATTAAGATGAAATTCTTATAACATTAACCATTTTAAAGTATACAATTCAGTGGCATTTCATATACTTAGAATGTGGTACAACCATAACCTCTCTGTTTTCCAAAACATTTTCATATCACCAGAGGAGATTCCATACACATTAACCAGTCACTCCTCAGTCTTTTCTCCCTATCAGCCTCTGGGAACCACTAATCTGCTTTTTGACTCTATGGATTTACCTATTCTAGATACTTCATATAAATGGAATCATAAGAGTATTTTGGGTCTGGCTCCTTTCAGTTTTCAAAGTTCATCTATGCTATCGCACATAGCGCTTCATTTATGTATTCAATAATATTCCATTCTACGGACAGACCACATTCTGTTTATCCATTCATCTGCTGATGGGCATCTGGGTTGTTTCCATGTTAGTTGTTGTGAATAGTGCTGCTACAAATGTAAATATTTGTGTACAAGACTTTGATTACCTGTTTCAATTATTTGGGGTATATTCCTAGGAACAGAATTATTGGGTCATATAGTAAGTCTACGTTTAACTTTTTGAAGAACTGAGGTAAATTAATTTTTGACAGGATTTTTTTTGTTTTGTTTTGTTTTTGAGATGGAGTCTAGCTCTGTTACCCAGACTGGAATGCAGGGGCGCCATCTCGGCTCACTGCAACCTCTGCCTCCTGAGTTCAAGCAATTCTCCTGCCTCCTGAGCAGCTGGGGGACTACAGGCATGCGCCACCACATTCAGCTAATTTTTGTATTTTTAGTAGAGACAGGTTTCACCATGTTGGCCAGGCTGGTCTAGAAGTCCTTGCCTCCAGTGATCTGCCCACTTCGGCCTCCCCAAAGTGCTGGGATTACAGGCATAAGCCACCATGCTTGGCCTTGACAGGTTTTTAAAAATTGAACATTCAACACTTCTCACTTAGTAAAAAGAAACCTGATAGGCTCAAAATTCTTTTTCTTCCAGGCACTACAGAAAAAATTATTTTGTACATTTCAGTTTGTAAATTTTTGTGCAAAAATTTTATTCATATTTAGGGAAAGGTGTAATGAGTTAAGGCCAGTATCCTTAAATCAACCAAATTTGCAAACTTTCAACTTTTTTTTTTTAACATACTGAATACAAATTCAGGATTCTTCATTCCTAGGTTCAACCAACCTGTCAATGTGCAAACATACTAGTTTCTATAAACAGACAAAGTAATGTGAATTATATTACAGATTTATAACTGAGTTAAAACCTTCATAGTATGACTCAGTTATCAAAATGAGAGAGATAATATCTCACATTCTGTTTGGATAGAGGTAGAACATGCATGAGTGAGATTATGGGTATAAGTATAACCAAATGCATCATACACATAATTTTTCCAAGATGTTTATAGTATTACCCCCCAATTAATGTGTTCTGGATCTAGAGTATGCATGAGAGTCATGTGCCTAGATATGCAAGAGTAACAGGACTGTGATCATGCCTGTGACTAATCAAGAGACAAGTGATCAAAAATTGGTCCAAAAGCAGTTTAGGGAAATTATAAACTACTGTTATGTGCCATGTGATGTTTCAGTCAATGATAGACATCATATACAACAGTGGTCTCATAATATTATAATGGACCTGAAAAACTCCTATAGCCTAGTGATGCTGTACCTGCTGTAACATAGTAGCACAATGCATTTCCTTTTCTATGTTTAGATATACTTAGATACACAAACACTTACCATTGTGTTACAACTATCTACAGTATTCAGTACCATAATATGCTGTACAGGTTTGTAGCCTATTATTTAACAGGTTGTACCATGTAGCCTAGGTGTGCAGTAAGCTATACTACCTAGTTTTGTTAAGTGTACTCTGATGTTTGCACAATGATGAAATGGCCTAATAACACGTCTCTCGGAATTCATCCCCGTTGTTAAGCAATGTATGACTGTATATTCCTCCTACTCCTTCAGCTAGCATTACGTTACTATTTGGCATTAAACAAAGCTCACTGTTGCTTCATAAACTGCTTATATTGTATGTAAGAAGATCAATTAAAAAGTATATACTTGACATTCATTATGCTATATTCTCTGAATTCTGGCATGGACTGCATCTGTGTATGTGACCTAACAGCTTTTATACTCTAAAATATGTTCCACAAGAAAAGAATGTGTTGGAATCAGCTATTAGGCACTGACAGGTGACCAAAAAGGTGTAGAATCTCTGTGAAAGCTGTTGGTGAAATCCATGTGCTATCACAGAGAGAAAACAAGCAATAGTAGATTATGGTAGCCGATGCTACCAGCAATCTTTGTAACCCAAGAGGAATCAATGTCTCTTACGACATACTCAAGTATTACTTCAAGTAAGTCAGGTCAAGAAGAAACTCAACAGATAACCTATTTGCCCTTCTTTACCACCTATTAAAAGTTACTACCGTAATAAAAGAAGTTTTAATAAACACATACAAATTGAAAAAACAAATATTTTTAATCTTTCACCATTTGTTAAAAACAAAGCATGTTTTATGAGAGTTAATACCAAAATATTCCAGAAAATATGCAACTGGTCTAAAATATTAGCTAAAACATACGTTCATTTTCTTTGACTCATACCTCTTTAGGAAAAGAGATTTGTCTTGTAGTCAAATACTAAAAATATGTCACAGAAACCATCCACTATGATATGTACTGTGCTTATTTTATTCCTGATCATTGGCAAACACATTGGCAAGACCCTTCTATCATAAAAGTAAGCACACTGGGCTTCCCACCAAAAATTCAATGAGGGGGTCTAAAAGAAAATTAAGGATTTTGCTCTGTGTATCTAGAAGAGGTCCTCTGGCAAGAGGAACAACAGTAAAATCATAAAGTAATCTTTGAGATTTGACCCAAATGTAATTTGGATTTAAAATAATATCCAAATTATTATATTAAATTTCCTCTCCTCCCTACCATGACAAAAACAAAACGACACCAGGCGCGGTGGCTCACACCTGTAATCCCAGCACTTTGGGAGGCCGAGGCAGGCAGATCACTTGAGGTCAGGAGTTCAAGACTAGCCTGGTCAACATGGTGAAACTCCATCCCTACTAAAAATACAAAAAACTTAGCTGGGCATGGTGGCCCATGCCTGTAATCCCAACTACTCAGGAGGCTGAGGCAGGAGAATCACTTGGAACCCAGGAGGCAGAGGTTGCAGTGAGCTGACGTTGTGCCACTGCACTCCAGCCTGGGCACAGAGCGAGACTGTCTCAAAAAAAAAAGGTAGGTGTTATCAAGGAAAACCTTAACAAATGAATGAAAGGCTCCTTGCAGAACAGTAGCAATGCTGTAGACTTGGAAGTGAAGAAATCTGGGTTCTAAAGTACTGGTTCTGGAGCTGGGTAACCTTGAGCAAATAATGACCCGTCTGAGGAAAGGAAATAAGAAAACTGAAGCCTGGGTAGGATAAATGGCTTACCCAGAGTCATCAACTAGGAAATGTTTAAGTGTATTAGTGTATCCAAAATCCAAACCCATGATTTTAAAAGTCCAGAGCCCACTCCACTATACCTTTTCATCTGTCAAAACGTAAATATTTGCATTCTAGTGGAAGGGGTAAGCGTATTCATGCTTTCTAACCACTGCCACAAATCTCTAACAGGAGAATTTCAGGCACAGGTAAGGAAGATTTGCCAGATACTCTGCACATCATGACACACTGAAAGCCAGTCACGTAAGTTCCTTCCCAGTTATTATTATGACATCCCTAGGGCTATTTCAGATTTGAGTATGTAGCCTTCCTCTAGAAATTTCAACAGGATTCTGTATTTAATACATTTAACAAGTTCTTATTTTAACATCTGGATACTACTACTTTATGTTGTAAAAAGCACTGTCGAATGCATGAAACATTATGAAACTATGATGAAGCCACAAACAGAAATTTCACACACTTCCTATGCACTTTTAAGCTGTATTAACTGTAGTTATAATAACGAAAATATTAATAGTTATTTAACAATCAAGATAATATTATAAAATGCACCCTTATTTAAGAACTAGTGAAAAATGGAAGGATATGTGGAATAGAACAATTCATCAGGGTTTGAGACCAGGTATCGTAATGTTGGAGTGAGAAGGAAATATTTCAGTTAGTAAGCAAACAAAAGTTGTACAGTCTTCAATTTCCTAAGAAACCATGGAATGAGACAGAAATAAACAAAAGGAAGCTATTATGAACTTATCTAAAAAGTATATTTACATTCTATTCATAAAGTAAAAGGAAGAAGCATCTCCCCCTATGCCAAATATTTACCATTATCCTTGCTGCTGTTTTCTTCAATAGTCATTTGTTCAGCCAATTCAGACAATGATTCATCAATAGTCTGGCTTCCTCGAAGAGTGAGGGATAGCCTTCTCTTAAATTTTTTCATCCTATCAATTGAATGTGGCTTGAAAAATCCTGAAAGAAAAGAATAAACACAAAACTAAAGCTATAAATATTTTACCACTAAAGAAAAATACCACCTGGGTTTACTGGAAATTTTTAAAATAGGAATATAATGAGGAATTCTCACTTCTGCCAAACATCACCAAATCCAACCCCTTTTTAAAAAAGATCCACCTACTCTGAATAATGCTGTATTTATTTGGCATCATCAGAAGAGCAGGAATTCTATAAACTAAAGAGTGGGACTTTAAGCATCACAAATAAGTTTAGAAGGATTGGAAATTTTCTTAAAATGTGTATTTTAAAAGCCATTTTAGTAAAATATCAACATTATTTTGATGCTTAGGTTCCATCACATAAATATCAATCATCATATTGGAACCAGCCAGTGGTATCTTCAGATGTAACTGGGGGGAGGGTAAGGTAATGGAGGAAGACAAAGAACAATGTTTGACAATTAAACAGCTCCAACAAGAAATTTTCCTTTTTACGCTCTTACACAGCCAGTACATTAGAGTTTGGTTTTGTTTTTCCTTGTTAGGCTTTCAAGTGTCTCTTTCATACTAAGAGAACCAAGCTTTAGAAGGAAGAAACGAAAGCCAAATTAGCTGGTACTGAATGCCCGACACACAGTAGATACTTTCCTATCTCTAAGTCTTCCTCATTCTGAAAAGCAAAGTACACTATCCCATTTTCATACATGAGGAAACATGCTCAAAGAAGTTCCTTGACTCATGTCAAACAAATAAATGACAGAACTGAGATTTAAAACCAGAATTACCACTTACTTTTTCCTCCACACTTTAACATCTTTGAAATCAGAATGTATCTCACAATTAATATGGTATCAAAATGTAACTGGCAGTATTTTTTCTTACGGGTACATAAATTAATGGTATAATTCACAGTAGAGTCTTGGATATGATGAAACAAGGTACTCATGCCAAACTCAAATTCTTGACCCACAATTTCCTTTCTAACTTGGTATTTCTGTGATGAGCTGGCTTACCAGATTGCCATGCACGCTATAACCATTATCCCAATCAACCAAGAATAAGGGCCACATAACACCTCTATGTTAAAGTACTGGGGATTTACCATCCAGCTCCGGATATCTATTTTATATCTGTACATGTTTTGCTTATTTTTTCAGTATAAGAGTTTATTCTAAGTAACTGAGTTTACTGAACAGGTAATCTATGCATATTAGCTATAGAATAATTTTTGTTTGCTCAAAAGCTGGGGGGAGGTATCACAAATAAACTTTTAAGTAATTTTATATTTTACCACTTTCATATTATATACTTATATTTTAAAATAGAAACCAGCTTGGCATAGTGGCTCATGCTTGTAACCCTGACATTTTGGGAGGCCAAGGCAGGAGGATCTCTTGGGGTCAGGAGGTTAAGACCAGCCTGGGAAACAGGGAGAACTTGTCTCTACTGAAAAAAACAAAAAAATTAGCCAGGCATGGTGGCATCTGCCTATATGCTCAGCTACTCAGGAGACTGGGGTGGGAGGATCACTTTGAGCCCAAGAATTTGAGGCTGCAGTGAGCTACGAATGTGCCACTGCACTCCAGCCTGAGTGATAGAATGAGATGCTGTCTCTTAAATAATGTTAATAAATTTTTAAAATCCACTATAATAAAAATACCAAAAAATACTAAACACACATTAAAATAGCAAGAGTTGCGACTGCACTTCAATAAGTACTCTTTTCACTCATATGCTCTAAAATACGAGACATACTTTGGTGAGATATACTTTGGTGAAATATTGAAAAGTTCCTATTCCTTAGCTCAGTTTAAAGTCAAGTTTATGCTCCTAAATGTTTTCTATTAATGTATCCTCCAGTTCACAAATCCTCTTTTCATCTGTGTCTAATCTACAGTTAAACCCATCTGTTGTGCTCCAAGTTTTAGTTACTGTATTTTTCAGCTCTAGAATTTCCATTTGATTCTTTTCTACAGATGCTAGTTCTCTAGTGAAATTCTCCACCTCGGCATCTATTTTCATGAACCAAATACAGTATTTTACAGCCCCTGTTTTTAACTCCAAAGTCTGCACAATCTGTGAATCGGTTTCTCTTGTCAATTTTCTTCTCTTGATCTTCCTGTATGCTTAGTAATTTTTTATTGTATGTAAGACATTGAGTTATCATTCGCAAATGTGTATAGAAAAACTGTAGAGCCTCCAGATGACGTCACCTTCCTCCAGAGAGGATTTAATTTTTATTTTTTTAACAGTCTCTGTAGGAGCAGACTGACACAATCCAATTGGGACTGAGCTGACTTGACACTGGGTTTCAGACACTATAAAGATTGGTAGGCCTCTGATTTGTCCTCACTCTATGGTGTGGCTCTTCAACAGATTCTAACTGTAAACCTAGGGCCAGAACAACAACAAACTACTGAAAGCTCCATTCAACTTCTTCAGTCGTTTTTTGCTCATCTCTTACGCCTTGCTCAGCTTTTATCTTCTTACCCCCAACAGTTTAAGAGTTGGAAAATGGATCAAGAGGAAAACCAGCACAGAGTGTGTCTGCCTCACTTCTCTCCTGAATCTTGACTCTTCAAGTGTTGATTCACGGAGAACCTTTACAATGCCTTCAAAATGATTTTTCCCCCAGCATTTCTAGTTTTCAGCAGTTTTAGTCTGTTACAAGTTACTCCATCATAGGCAGAAATGGAGGTTTTGATGTGGATTAGATAATACATGCACTTTCCAAGCAAGGTGAATTTAAAGGAGAAAGTAAACCATGAAGTTGATTCCAATTAAGAAACCTGTTAACTGTATGGTTATCCTAAATGCTATTCTTTACTTGTGATAATCAACCTTTATAGCTCTACCCAGAGTCAGTAACTCAGGCCATTTGTTTAAACATATTAGATATTTAAGTTGTACTGAGCTGTTGCCACTCTCATCTACGCTTTGTTTCTGTAAGACTTTACACTAGCGACATCTTCCTTTGTTAGGCTCCCAAATCACCCTGTGCAGTAAAGAAGTAACTAGGGAGGCTTGGGGTACTCTAACTCTGTACATTCTGAAAAAAGCACTAGTCTGTGAGAGGCTCCTGGGAGATAACCTCCGAGCCCTTGGAATATCCTGCCTGGTAAGAGTGTCTCTGTATAAAAGAGACCTTGGATCACATCAGATAATCTATATAAACAATATGAATTATGTTTAATGCTTGTTTTGTATGCCTGGGGCTTTTGCACATACTGTATCAGTCTGATTTCTCAGGTGAGGAAGGACCTGCAGGAGAGGCTGGAGATTGAGTAACTAAAGTCAGTCATATGAGCATTCCATGCCTAACAGATCCACAGTAATTTTCTTGCACAACAAGACTCAGGTGAGCTTCTCTGGTTAAAGCTCTTTGCATGTTGTCATAGCCCATGCAACTCCAGTGGAAGAAGACAAATGAAAGCTCACATCTGGATCCTCTTGGACTTCAAGCTATATACCTTTTCTTTTTGTTGATTTTCATTGGTATCTTTTAGCCATAACAAATCATAACCATGAGTTTAACAGCTTCTCATAACCATGAGTTTAACAGCTTTTCTACGAGTCCTTCGAGCAAATCAAGCATGATGGGTTGGTCTTGGGGATTTCCAACGCACACTCCAAGAAATCTACATGCCCCAACAACAAGTCCTAAGAGATGGTAGCTCATAACTACCAACATTTCCGAATCCAACTTTCTCAAACACAGGCATCTAGTCACTAATGCGTATCCAACTATACAGACATCACCACTTCAGAATCTTGCCACACCACTTTTGAATGACCATTTTGCTGACCACTGGACCTGCCTATTGTTCTGGATGACAAATAAGGACCAAATAATAAAATATTACAGAAATGTTACTACAGAATTAATTCATATAACATAGTAACATTCTGTAACATAGACCAACTATAAATGGATTCAGTATCTATTACAGCACAGAACTGAGCTGTCCAAAACTGTAGCCAACAGCAGGCTAATAAGCACTTATTATGTATGTAGACACACTTGAAAGTATGTAGTCCAAACTGAGTTGTGCTCCAACTGTAAAATACACAGTGGACTTTGGTTGCCAGGGGCTGGGGGAAGGACAGGAATGGGAAGTTATGCTTTCATGGGTACAGAGTTTACATCTTGCAAGATGAAATGAATTCTGGAGATGGAAAATGGTGAAAGATGCAGAAAAATATGAAATAAATACTGCTGAACTGCACTTCAAAATGGTAAAAATAGTAAATTTTGTTATGTGTATTTTACAACTTTTTTAAAAATTAAAAAAAAAAACCTTAGTGGCTTCAGACAATAACATTTATTATCCCTCACCAAAAAAAGGTTAATAACTATTATATTAATAACATGTGAGGGCCAAGCGCAATGGCTCATGCCTGTAATCCCAGCACTCTGAGAGGCCGAGGTGAGCGGATCACTTGAGGCCAGGAGTTCAAGATCAGCCTGGTCAACATGGCAAAACTCCATCTCTACTAAAAATACAAAAATTAGCCAGGAATGGTGGTGCGCACCTATAATCCTAGCTACTTGGGCTGCGGCATGAGAATCACTTGATCCCAGGGGGCAGAGGTTGCAGTGAGCTAGGATTGTGTCATTGCACTCCAGCCTGGGTGACAGAGTGACTCTGTCGCAATAAATAAATAAATAAAATAATGTTGAAAAATATTTTAGATGTTTGGTTAAGTAAAAAATATCACCAAAATTAACTCAGCCTTTTAAAAAGTTTTCAAAAAATATGCCTACAAAAATCTTAAAAATTACATATGGGGTGCCCATTACATTTCTACTGGACAATGCTGATATGGAGCATCAAGTAGATCTTCATGGTTTTAAGAGAGTCCAAAAGAAAAAAAATAGAATCACATAAACCTTAATCTTTTCTTCATATAGTGCATTTGAACAATATATCAGAGCACATTCTATGTGCTTCTGACTCAGAATAATATGCATGGCACTTATTTCATCATCAAAGAGTGAAGAAAATCCTTGTCTATAAAACAATTTTAACTATGCTTATTTTATATTCTGTCAGGAATAAGAAAGTTATTTCTAATTCCTAAAAGCAAGAGAAAAATACTTATAAAGCTAAACCTTACTACAAAATTTTCAAATAAAATCACATCTTCAAATTGTTCCTATTTTTAATCTCTGGTATAATTGTAAAGCTTTAATTAAGTTACAGTGGTTTGTAAACACAGATAATAAAGAATTTCATTACCACAGCCTAGATCATTATTACAGAAAAAATATTCCCAGATGAAATAGGTTCCTTGACACTTCTAATCATCTTTAAGTAGAACTGTGCATATCAACATTTTTCGTTAGCTGAGAACAAAAGCACATACGCTAAGCTAAAAACACCTTTTGTGATGTAAAAACTACTACTTACTACTACTTACATTAGCTTTAAGGTTAATTTTTAATATTTACTGTAATAGGGCAGTGCTAAATTACTGATTATCTAAAATTTGAACACTCAAGAGTTTGGTTAAAATATTTTATCAGTTTAATAAAAATGTTTGAGATTATTAAGATCTTTACACTATCATTTCTTTTTTAACTTTCAGGTTCAGGAGTACACGAACATGTTTGTTATATAGGTAAACTGCATATATGGGGTTCTGTGGTGTGCAGATTATTTTGTCACCAAAGTAATAAGTATAACACCCAAGAGGCAGTTTTTTTATCCTCTCCCTCCTCCAATCTTCACCCTCAAGTAGGCCCCAGTGTCTGTTGATTCCTTCTTTGTGTCCATGTGTTCTCATTGCTTAGCTCCCACTTATGAGTGAGAACATGTGGCATTTGGTTTTCTGTTCCTACATTAGTTTGCTTAGAATAAACGGATGAATCTGGAGGCCATTATCCTACATTACCGTTTCTATGAATATTAAGACAGATTAAACAATGTGACTTAATGGTAAACGACTAAATGTTCACATTTCAGTGTGAATGTTATTCTTCAGAGGGCCCTTTTCTGACTCTATTCCTTTATCCTTAGTTTTTACTCATAGCACTTACCATATATATACACACACACACATACACACACACATATTGCATATGTATACACACACACACGTCTCATATATGTACGTGTATGTACTGCAAAACTAATGTTTTTCTAGATGTCAAAAACACTGCTAGCTTTCTGTAATACTTAGATCAAATTTAAAATGGTAGAAGGGCAGTAAAGGGTAACAGAATGACAGCATATAACTCTCCATTTAAAGACAGTTGAAAATGTTCAAAAATCAGTTCTCAACAAGAAGCACATAAAAGGAACTTGCAAATATAATGTATTATCTTACTTCACCTTGGGCTAAACTTGTTCTTGGATTATCTGCTATAAAATTAAGGAAAGTTTTTATGTTTCTTTTATCCCGAAAAGGTAAGTATTCTATTTACTTAAAGAATACAGATAATGTAGAATGCCAACTAATGGGCCTTGGGAATAGAAAAATATGCATACCATACACTGTTTTTAAAGACGGTAACAGCTATAAATACTCCCAAACTAGACGTTCTGGTATGAGTCTTTACTTGTAAAAATGGTGTTACAGTGTGGTTTTCTCAGCATTTGCAGTAAGAAACTCTTTGGATACAATTTCACCTTATAGTCAAGCTACTGTAATATAAAAGGATGTAGTAGAGTGGCAATCAACTGTTTATGTTTTTGAAATATTCTTAAAACAGTTTTTTGCTAATAATTGCAAAATATTAAAGAAAATGCTAAATGTTATTTTTAAATGACTTTCCTTTAGGTAAATAAGCAAAGTTTACACGTAGATCAAGTATTGTGAAGAATAAAATCTAGGATTTACATGGGAAACTAAGGTTTTTCCACTTAATGTAGCTTTTGTCAGTCTTTCTGAAATATCAAACAGAGATAAAGACAGATTTATTTCTTCATAACATTTTCAGCAACTATGACTATAAATAAAACTACTGTATAAAAAGTGAACTCATTAGGTGGCATGTAAGCAAATACTCTGTTATTTTCCCCACAATAATTAAGTCATGACAAATACCGAACACACTCCAGGACATGTAAGCTAATCATACAGAATGAGGAATAACCAATGTTTAAAACTTAAACTTTTTTCACTAGAGACAATGTTGTTATTTGCATAAAACACAAAGTAAAATACAAAAATTAGCCAGGCATGGGGGTGTGCACCTGTAATCCCAGCTACTTAGGAGGCCGAGGCAGAAGAATCGCTTGAACCTGGGAGGTGGAGGTTGCAATGAGCTAAGATCATGCCACAGTACTCCAGCCCAGGTGACAGAGCGAGACGCCATCTCAGAAAAAAAAGAAAAGAAAAGAAAAGAAAAAAACGCATGAAGTGATTGCACAAAATACTGACAGAACACAGAATTAAAATTGCAATCATACTATAGGTTTTTTAAACAAACACTTAAAAATTTTAATCTTTGGCCAGGTGTGGTGGCTCTCACCTGTAATCCCAGCACTTTGGGAGGCAAAGGCAGGCAGATCATCGGAGGTCGGGAATTCAAGATCAGCCTGACCAACACAGAGAAACCCCATCTCTACTAAAAATACAAAATCAGCTGGGTGTGGTGGCACATGCCTGTAATCCCAGCTACTTGGGAGGCTGTGGCAGGAGAATCACTTGAACCCGGAGGCAGAAGTTGCAGTGAGACACGATCATGCCATTGCACTCCAGCCTGGGCCAACAAGAGAGAAACTCTGTCTAAAAAAAAATTAATCCTTGATGTGTTCAAATCTGAGGCTGATTCTTTTCTTTTGATAGTATGAATAGCAAAACACACAAACTAGAAAAAAAGAAACGTACCAAATATTTTCCTCCATTCATAAATATCATGAGAAAGACAATATTAGTTTATTGTGACACTTGAGGTGTAAAATGTCAGAGAAAAGAATGCCCTAGAGCTTGGTCCTTGTACCAAAACAACCAGTAAACTGGAAAAACAACAAGAATCAACTATCTTCCAAGTATGGAACCTAATTAGACACTTAAAACAGCCAGGAAAATGCTTCATGCAGAGACTACTGATCCTGATAGGAGACCCACATGGGCAAACCAGTAGCTACCATTCACCATTTCTCAGCTTTGCCACGACAGTAGGGAATAGCAGCCCCTATCTCTGGAGCGACTTATTAGTGCCACAGTAGGCAGTGGGAGAAGTTTGTCCTCCAAAAATTCGAATATTTTGGTCAGTTTGGTGGATCACTGAGAGACAGGCACAGAGGCAGATGCTTGCCTTTATTTAGGCCCTCTGGGGCTACCGGGCAGGGGAGGCGCATCTGCATCTACTCTAAGATCTAACAAGACAGCACCTTCTTTAAACCACATATTGTTATATCATTGCCAGGTCACTGACTTACTACAGAGATAATGGAATAGAAACTTCAGTGACTACACACACAAGAAAAACACAGTTTGCAAAAATGGTTTTGGAAAGTCACAAAGGGATGACAACAGCCTTCAACTAGCCAAGAAAGGCGAAAGGCCTGATGAGTGGGAGAATCCGATAACCACAGTTACCACATTGTAGTACAGTAGCCAGGTCTCAACAAATAACCACAGAGCACACAAACAGGAAACACGGCCCATTAAGAATAAAAGCATTTGACAGAAACCTGAAGCAGCACAGAATTTGGAATCGCTGGTCAAAAATGTTAAATCAACTGTCCTAAATGTGCTCAAAGAGCTGAAGGAAATCAGGAGAACAATGTATGAGCAAAACAAGAATATCAACAAAGAGACTGAAGTTATAAAATGGAACCAAACAAAAATTCCAAAGCTAAAAATTACAATAACTATAATTTAAAAATTCACTAGAGTGGTTCAACAGATTTGAGCAGGCAGAAAAAATGATTAGCAAATCTGAAGACCAGGCAATTAAAATTAACCAGTCTTAGGGATACAAAGAAAAAAGCATGAAGAAAAATGAATAGAGCCTGATGAACCTATGGGACAGGGACACTATCAAGTGTACCCACATACACAGCACAGGAGCCCCCAAATATAAAAGAAAGGGGGAAATATTTGAAGAAATAATGGTGAAAAGCTTCTCAAACCTGATGAAAGACATGAATATATACATCCAAAAATTTCAGTGAAATCCAAGAAAAAATTCAAAGGAGATACAAAATTGAGACACATTATATCCAAAGTGTAGAAACCCAAAGACAAATAAAGAATCTTGAAAGCAGCAAGAAAAAGCAACTAGACATACACATGGGCTCCTCAATAAGACTGACAGCTGATGTGTCATCAGAAACTGTGATGACCAGGCAGCAGTAGGAATGGAACATTTTAAATCTAGAGAGAAAAAAAAGTCAACCAAGAATTTTATATTCAGCAAAACTATCCTTCAAGAATGAAGGAGAAATTTCCAGATAAACAAAAGCCAAAGAAGTTTGTCACCAATAGACCTACTCTATAAGAAAGATAAAGGGAAACCCTCAGGATGTAATGAAAGGACATAGGAAGACATAAAACTGGTAAAGGTAATTACACGGGTAATTATAAAAGAGAGTATTCATGCACTTTTGGTTTTTAACTCTTCTTTCTGCTTTTCTTGTTTTTCTAGTTATTTTATTATTGTTTTTTAAGTTCTGGGGTACATGTGCAAGATGAGCAGGCTTGTTACATAGGTAAACACATGCCACGGCGGTTTGCTGCACTAACAACCCATCACCTAGGTATTAAGGTCAACATGCATTAGCTCTTTTACCTAATGTTCTCCCTACCACCACCCTCCTCCGACAGGCCCCAGTAAGTGTTGTTCCCCTCCCTGTGTCTAAATGTTCTCACTGTTCAGCTCCCACTTATAAGTCAGAACATGAGTTGTTTGGTTTTCTGTTCCTGTGTTAGTTTGCTGAGCAAAATGGTTTCCAGCTTTATCCATGTCCCTGCAAAGGACATGATCTCGCTCCTTTTCATGGCTGAATAGTATTCATGGTGTACATGTGCCACATTTTCTTTATCCAGTCTATCAATGATGGGCATCTGGGTTGATTCCAAGTCTCTGTTATTGTGAACAGTGCTGCAATGAACATACACATGCATGTATCTTTATAACAGAATGATTTATACTCCTTTGGGTATATATCCAGTAATGGGATTGCTGGTCAAATGGTATTTCTGGTTCTAAATCTTTGAGGAATTGCCACACTGTCTTCCACAATGGTTGAACTAATTTACATTCCCACCAACAGTGTAAAAGCGTCCCTGTTTCTCCGCAACCTTGCCAGTATCTGTTGTTTCTTGACTTTTTGGTAATTGCCATTCTGACTGGTGTGAGATGTTATCTCATTGTGACTTTGATTTGCATTTCTCTTAAAAGGCAAAAAAAAAAAAAATTATAAATCTGCTGATGGGCACAAAAAATATAAAAAGGTAATCTGTGACAATAACAATATAAAGGGGAAGAGATAGAGATATACAGGAGCAGACGTTATACACTACTAACTAAGTTGGTATTATTTAAATGAGGTTACTATCATTTTAAGTTGTTAACTATAATCCCCAAGGTAACCACTAAAAAACTAACTACAACATATTACAGAAAAGGAAAAAAACAAAGGAATTGGAATGGTACACTATTTTAAAAATTAGCTAAGTGCAATAAAAAGGCAAAAAAAAAAAAAAAAAATTGAGGAGTTAGAAACAAGACATACAGGCCGGGCGCGGTGGCTCAAGCCTGTAATCCCAGCACTTTGGGAGGCCGAGATGGGTGGATCACGAGGTCAGGAGATCGAGACCATGCTGGCTAATACGGTGAAACCCCGTCTCTACTAAAAAATACAAAAAATTAGCCGGGCGAGGTGGTGGGCGCCTGTGGTCCCAGCTACTCGGGAGGCTGAGGCAGGAGAATGGCGTGAACCCAGGAGGCGGAGCTTGCAGTGAGCTGAGATCCGGCCACTGCACTCCAGCCTGGGCGACAGAGCGAGACTCCGTCTCAAAAAAAAAAAAAAAAAAAAAAAAGAAACAAGACATACAGAAAACAATAGCTAACTAGAAAAATGAGTTCTTCCTTATCAGTATTTTAAATGTAAATAGATTAAACTCTTCAATTAAAAGGCAGAGACTGTTAGACTGGAATTTTTAAAACTCAATCCACATAAATGCTGTCTAAAAGAGACTGGGTGCAGTGGGGTCATACTTATACTCCCAGCACTTTGGGAAGTGGGTGGATCGTGTGAGGTCAGGAGTTCAAGATCAGCCTGGCCAACATGGTAAAATCCCATCTCTACCAAAAACACAAAAAATGGCCTGGTGCAGTGGCTCATGCCGGTAATCCCAGCACTTCGGAAGGTGGAGGCAGGCACATCACAAGGTCAGGAGATCAAGACCAGCCTGGCCAACATGGTGAAACCCCATCTCTACTAAAAATACAAAAAATTAGGTGGGCATGGTGGCACACGCCTATAGTCCCAGCTACTCGGGAGGCCAAGGCAGGAGAATCGCTTGAACCTGGGAAGCGGAGGTTGTAGTAAGCTGAGATCGCACCAACGCACTCCAACCTGGGTGACAGAGTGAGACTCTATCTCAAAAAAAAAAAAAAAAAAAAAAAAAAAATTAGCCCGGTGGAGTGGCCGGGAGGCTAAGGCAAGAGAACTGCTTGAATCCAGGAAGCAGAGTTTGCAGTGAGCCAAGATTGCACCACTGCACTCCAGTCTGGGCAACAAGAGCGAAACTCTGTTTAAAAAAAAAAAAAGGCCAGGCGTGGTGGCTCACGCCTGTAATCCTAGCACTTTTGGAGGACAACGCAGGTGGATCATGAGGTCAAGAGAGCGAGATCATCCTTGCCAACAT
>NW_020256199.1:0-7220 GCF_003255815.1 Theropithecus gelada
CACTGAGCCCAGGCCACATGATTAGCTCTCACCACTGGAAGGGGAGCGCCACTCCAGAGCTGAGGATGGTGTGTCTTCACTGTCTTTTTTTTTTTTTTTTTTTTTTGAGACAGAGTCTCGCTCTGTTGCCCAGGCTGGAGTGCAGTGGTGCTATCTCGGCTCACTGCCAGCTCTGCCTCCCAGGTTCATGCCATTCTCCCGCCTCAGCCTCCCGAGTAGCTGGGACTACAGGCGCCCGCCACCACGCCTGGCTAGTTTTTTGTATTTTTAGTAGAAACGGGGTTTCACCATGTTAGCCAGGATGGTCTCGATCTCCTGACCTCGTGATCCGCCCGCCTCGGCCTCCCAAAGTGCTGGGATTACAGGCTTGAGCCACCGCGCCCGGCCATTTTTTGCATTTTTAGTAGAGACGGGGTTTCACCATGTTAGCCAGGATGGTCTCAATCTCCTGACCTCATGATCCGCCCACCTCAGCCTCCCAAAGTTCTGGGATTACAGGCGTGAGCCACCGCATCACGCCTTCACTGCCTTTTCTTCCAGCAGGTTGTGTAAGTTCCCACAGCGGATTCCAAGGCAAAGAGAGAAAAGCAGCTTTGGTCCCTGAACAACAGCCTGGAGCAGAGGACTCTCATCCCTTTTGAACCCACAATGGACTGCGACTTGAACAAGAAATAGAGCTTTTCGGTCAGGTGCGGTGGCTCAAGCCTGTAATCCCAGCACTTTGGGAGGCCGAGGCGGGCGGATCACCTGAGGTTGGGAGTTTAAGACCAGCCTGACCAACATGGTGAAATCCTGTCTCAACTTAAAATACAAAGTTAGCTGGGTGTGGTGGTGTATGCCTGTAATCCCAGCTACTCAGGAGGCTGAGGCAGGAGAATCACTTGAACCTGTGAGGTGGAGGTTGCGGTGAGCTGAGATCCCACCATTGCACTCCAGCCTGGGCAACAAGAGAAACGCTGTCTCAAAAAAAGAAAAAGACGAGACAAGAAATAGAGCTTTTTCTGCCTTCAGCTGCTGATTTGGGGTGGCTTACTACAGCAGTTGACCTCGTGTTAACCTCGTGTGTACAGCGCTGACTTCCGCTTCTACGTCCTGGTGATCCTGGAGGTGAGCTGTGAGCTGCACTGCAGGAACCTCTAGTCACCGACTAGTTCCACACCACACTGAGGAGCCCCCAACCAGGAGTAACTGGTACATCCTAGCATTGTTAGCTATAGAAAAAGTCAAAATGGTGTTGGATAAATTATGGGACAAATAAAACCAATAAACAGGTTCTTTAAGTGCTGATATGGAAATATCAGGTATGTTAAGTGAACAATTAAGGCACAGAACAACATACAGAGAAGTTTTTAAGGTCTGACCCAAGGACCCTGAGACTGCCCAGGATCCTTTTACGGGGTCCGCTAGGTGCTCCCTTTCCAACTACACAACAGTATAAGGATGTACATCCTTCATATATCCCAACCAAAAAGCGTCACGACAGTTGGAATGCAAAGATGAAAATCCAGCTGTCTTCTACTAAGCATGGCACTAAAGAAAATTGTGATGTGAAAACAATGTCATGCTTCACTGATTCTGTTTTGAAGAATAAGTTTTCTACGTTCTTCTAAAATGTCGCTATAGGCCAGGTGCAGTGGCTCACGCCTGTGATCCCAGTGATTTGGGAGGCCGAGGCGGGCAGATCACCTGAGGTCAGGAGTTCAAGACCAGCCTGGCCAACATGATGAAATGCCATCTCTTCTAAACATACAGAAAAAAATTAGCCGGGCATGGGGGCAGGCGCCTGTAATCCCAGCTACTCGGGAGGCTGAGGCAGGAGAATCGCTTGAGCCTGGGAGGCGGAGGTTGCAGTGAGCCCAGATCACGCCATTGCACTCCAGCCTGGGCAACAAGAGTGAAACTTCCTCAAAAAAAAAGTCACTCTGGGTGGCTCACACCTATAATCCCAGCACTTTGGGAGACCAAGGCGGGCAGATCACCTGAGGTCAGAAGTTTGAGACCAGCCTGGCCAACATGATGAATCCCTGTCTCTAATAAAAAAAATACAAANAGTAATTTTTTAAAGACACAGAAGTCACAATGAAACATGCTTTAAGGTTAATGCTTTAATATATTGACATTTTCACTTACAAATGTACAATCTGCATATGTAGGAAAAAATCAGTTCTCTAGACACAACAGAATACTAGAGACGGGAAAGCAATCACAAAAAGATCAACTCTGGGGAGAAAGTGGAACTGCATTCCATGCCTTCATCTACACACACTAGGGAAGGAAAAAGAAATATTACAGAGGATCAAAACTTGTGGAAAACACACTTGGGTCATTTTGTCTCAACTGCAGGACCTTCTTATGATCCAGATGGCTACCTTGAGTCCTGGATAACCTAAAATGGGCAAAGTCTGGCCTTGTTCACAAATGATGACCCGAAATATTAACAGTTCTCCCTCTCCTCTTTAATATTCAAGACCCTGAAGCTGACTCAAGGAATGAAAAGAACAACCGGATCAGCATGTATATGTCGTCACTGGCCAACTTCTTCAAGGTATGGATTATTTAAAAGTACACATGGAAGTAAAATGCTTACTCAAACCTGAATAAGAAGTTTCTTCTAACTCAAGTACTTCTTGACTTGTATGAAGTGTAGCACTGTAAACAAAGGACATCGTTGAGAAACCGAGGCTATCAAAACATTGGCATCTATGGGAGTTGTGGCCAAGAAATAAAATACCTGAGTGACCTTATCCCGAGTATGCATTTTACACCAGGATCAAGTCACTAGTGACAGTCAAGTTCCAGGCTCTTCTATGGCTGCCTAATGAGGCTGGCCCCACTGGGATGGGGACTGGGGAGGAGACACACATGAGTGCCCAAGCTTCAGTCCACACCTCTCCCCTTCAGCCAGAAGCAGCCAAGGGAGCACAGGAACATCTGCCTCAATAGCATTTTGGCAGCAAAAATCAATACTCTGTGGTTCCTGGAATTCTCACCTAGCAATTCCAAGTTCAAAATTACCAGTGCAACATGAAAAACTGTTAATAGTTTTTAAGTAAAGGGTACATACAGCTTTAATAACGATTATAATCTGAAGAAAGTCATTCTTCTTATACAGGATGGAGAATCCTCAAAGCAACATTTTAAACCATGGACACTAGACTTGTCATACATTACATCTATTCAGAGATGAGAGATAAACACACATCCTTCCATGTGGGAACAGATGCTCCCATGTCAACACGTCCCCTAGGATCAGAGAGAAAAGCAGACCCGTGGTCACCACTCAGTTTCTCTGGCGTCTGACTTTAGATGGATTCCCAGGTAGGTTGGCCTAAGTTGGCCTCAGAGGGAGGCGGCTGAGCAGCAAAGCAAGACAGCATGTGTGTAACCAGCCAGGCAAAATAACAAGTCTGTGCTACCTGGAGTGTATTTTCAGGACAACAGGACCATATGGAGTGTGGGGCAGGGACATTCACTGTGCTAAACTGCCTCTGTAAAAGCACACTGTTGAAAGCATGCAGGACAGAAAACTGGAATAATTCAGAGCTTAAAAACAAGAAATAACAGAAATGTGAATATTTCAAATACATGCATCAGAATATTGAAAATAAGAGCATTTGACAGAAAGGCTGGAATGGTTTTTCCACAGACTCACACATTTTGGGGCTCAAAATTCAATGTTCTAAGCTTCTCTATCACAAAGAGATCAAGAACAAAAGCAAGGCTGGGGATCCTGGCCGGGCTGAGTGGTACCTTGAGCCGGTCTCTGTGTCCTGAGGGTCCCTGGGCCCCATTTCCCACCCATAACCCAAGTCTGCTCAGCTACGGTCTGCCCTGGTGCTCCGTGAACAGCCACAGGCCCCACTTCTGCACAGGATGGGCCTTCAGAGAGATGAGAGCATCTCCCGCACAGCGCAACCCCGTGAAGGCCTGAAATGGGAACGCCCTAACTAAGGCTCTCCTTCTGCTCCCTCGCTGTTTCTTTAACATTACTTCCTCAGCAAGTAGAAAACTAGGCTATCGGGAGGCTTAGGCAGACACACACTCAAACAGCTCTCTTGGAATAAAGCAAATCTGCCTCCACACACTTGTTTGTTATTGTTCCGGCGTCTCCAAGTTTTAAAGGATAAAGCCCTCAAACTTGCAGGCTCAAATCAATTCCCAATGCGGGAAACGTTCTCCAAGTATGGCTACCAAAACCATACCAGAATAAGGTGAGAAGCAGCAGCTAGAGTCAGGCAGACTTCTGAAGCATCATGTTTCAAAGGCGGGCTGTGCCCTGTCATCCTGAGCCGTAGGCCTTGCCGGGGGCCCGTGGAGCCCCAGAGGGCAGGACAGGGGCTCTCACACCATGGCCCCGGGAAGTACCTGGGAGCTTACCAACCCACAACTCCTAAAGTAACAAGCAACCAGTTCTGGTCTGTGGTTTGAAAAAGTTAAATGGAAAGCTATAGCTTTTCTTGCCACAATCACTCATTAGGCATACAACACTATATTACCAGCATAACATGAAAATAACCCTTAAGCACTACACCTAACTCTAAAAAGAAAATGCCTTTCAAAACAGGTATGCTCAAATAAGGTGTTCCGAGAGTTGCACAAGGACAGTCTTGGAATGAGCCAGTGCCAAGGAGAGCCAGCGTTTGAACACAACAGCACAGTTCAAACCTTTCTCTGTGGTACTTATGTGGATTAGTTACAATTATGACATCACTACTTTCAAAGGAACCATTAAAACTATTATTAAAAACATTTGTCACAAACAAAAATGCCCTGCAAATCATATTATTGCACACAGGGTTATCAGAAGCTATGCACATCAAGACCTTGAGGCCCCTAGAAGACCCAAAATAGAGACCCTAAGGCCATGCCCATGGCTGCTCCTGCCAGCATGCCCAGTGCCAGGTCACTGTCGTTGTCTCGATACTGCTCTCGAATGATGACTTGGTTAGCAGGCTGCTGTCCATAAAGTCCTAAAACAGAAGGAAAGTAGCAGATCTCTAAGCAGCAGTTTGTGAAGTTTAACATCACGCGAAGTGCCAGTTCTCCTTTCACAAAAGGGATCTGCTGTCTCCTGTCACACTGGCACCCCAGTCCTCCTCCACAGCAGGCACATCGTGTGGCCCACATCCCTGAAACCGCACTGGGAGGAAACCAAGATCCTCAGCTCACTAAGGGCCAAGGTCCCTAATCTGCAAAGAGCAGAACCCTAAAGAAGCTTTCAGACTCCAGCCTTTGATTTCTACTTCAGCCCTCCACACCATGCTTACTGGGTGGCAGACAAATGGGGAACATGGGAGAGACACAGTGCCCAACAAAAGCCCAAAAAGGAAATGCTCACTTAAAGCAAATTAGCTTCTTAGTATGCATGCAAACCAATTTTTAAATTAAACCTTAAATCTGCACATATAACTTGATTTTTTTTCTTTTTTCTTTTTTCTTTTTTTTTTTTTTTTGAGATGGAGTCTTGCTCTGTGCCCAGGCTGGAATGCAGTGGCATGATCTCAGCTAACTGCAACCTCCACTTCCCGGGTTCAAGCTATTCTCCCACCTCAGCTTCCTGAGTAACTGGGACTACAGGTGCCTGCCACCATGCCCGGCTAATTTTTGTATTTTTAGTAAAGACAGGGTTTCACCATGTTGGCCAGGATGGTCTCAAACTCCTGATCTCAAGTGAGCCACCCACCTCGGCCTCCCCAAGTGCTGAGATTACAGGCGTGAGCCACAGCGCCCGGTCTACTCTTCTTCTTTTTTGTTTTGTTTTTTGAGACAGAGTCTCACTCTGTCGCCCAGGCTAGAGCACAGTGGCTCGATCTCGGGCCACTGCAAGCTCCGCCTCCCAGGTTTACGCCATTCTCCTGCCTCAGCCTCCTGAGTAGCTGGGACTACAGGCGCCCGCCACCACGCCTGGCTAATGTTTTGTATTTTTAGTAGACACGGGGTTTCACCGTGTTAGCCAGGATGGTCTCCATCTCCTGACCTCGTAATCCACCTGCCTCGACCTCCCAAAGAGCTGAGATTACAGGCGTGAGCCACCGCGCCCGGCCCAGCCTACTCTTTTTTACTACATGTCTTTATGGAGAAAAAATATTTATGTTAAGAGGTGAAAACTTCAAAAAAACAAACCACACACAAATTTAATATTTAATTTGCAAGACTAAAATTTACAACTGGAAATGTACTGTTTGCTCTCTTCCATGCTTCACAGCTACAATGCCTAGTAGCTAAGTAGCTTTCAAACTGCTCAGGTATTAATAGGGTTAGCTTTCCTCCTTGATCCTCTATTCCTTTAATGGTTCAAAGGCTGGCTGGCCAGGCTTGATGGCTGGCACCTGTAATACCAGCACTCTGGGAGGCTGAGGCGGGTGGATCACTTGAGGCCAGAAGTTTTAGACCAGCCTGGCCAACATAGTGAAACCCTGTCTCTTCAAAATTTNCTCAAAATCTAGAAGTCTGCTCTTGGACTTACCCCTGGAAACTGCAGTGCAATGACGTGTCATGAGGATGGTCTCTACAAGACAGAAATAGAAGACTCCAACCAAAGGAGCCAACTCAAAGCAAACACCCTAACCCCACATGATGAGAGAGCCGAACGAGCACCCACTAGTGGGTGAAATCACAGCACAATGTTTACAGAACGTCTACAGTACTCTGTACTTTCTCAATTGGCCGACCAACCACTGGTCCCAATCACTCAACAGAAAGCCTTAACCAGCTCTGTGCGTGACTAGGAGGGTTCTTGTGGACTAGCTCTAGGCTCTGAGACCCTGGCAGACAGGATGGCATGGAGGTGGCAAAGCACCCATCTGGTTGTCAGCACAAGCTGCTGTGTATCAACCACAAACCCAGCTGACCCTTCCACAGCAAGCAGGTCTGGGGGCTGCCTGGTCACCACCCTGAGGCAGGCTGCATAATGCCCACTGATCCAGCCCCTTACGTGGCAAGCATTCCAAGTACTGCCTGTGAGAGTGCTACTTCTACTCTACTGACGAGAGCTAAGGGCAAGGATGGACTCATTTCTGGAAGTGCCCTAAACAACCACATCCGCAGTATCTGTGCTCTCTGTACAGTAAGAAAACAGCGGCAACTGCCCTAAGAAGCTGAGAAAGAGGCTGGCTCTCATGTGGCAAGGCTAAGGCTTAAAACTCACCACCCCATGGGATTCCAACAGAAAAGTGTGCAAAAGGAAAATGATTCATAAAAGGGGATATAAACTAAAGCAA
>NW_020256200.1:0-1089 GCF_003255815.1 Theropithecus gelada
AGTTTTTTTGTATTTTTTTAGTAGAGACGGGGTTTCACCGTGTTAGCCAGGATGGTCTCGATCTCCTGACCTCGTGATCCGCCCGTCTCGGCCTCCCAAAGTGCTGGGATTACAGGCTTGAGCCACCGCGCCCGGCTGGAATATTTCTAAGTTATTATTCAAATCAAGTCCTATAGCATTTTTTGAGGACTCTACTCTTACAGGAGCCATAATAGCACCTAGAGATACAAACCTCTTAACCATAGAATCTATTCTCCACATCAACACACTAAAGAAATAAGCATAGATATGCCAGTAAATAATGTGCCCAGGGCGTGGTGGCTCATGCCTGTAATCCCAGCACTTTGGGAGGCCAAGGGGGCAAATCACGAGGTCAAGAAATCGAGACAATCCTGGCCAACATGGTGAAACCCTGTCTCTACTAAAAATACAAAAATTAGCAGGGCATGGTGGCACACACCTATAGTCCCAGCTACCCGGAGGCCGAGGCAGGAGAATTGCTTGAACCCGGGAGGTGGAGGTTGCAGTGAGCCGAGATTGTGCCACTGCACTCTAGCCTGGTGACAGAGCGAAACCCCATCTCAAAAAAAAAAANAGTTTTTTTGTATTTTTTTAGTAGAGACGGGGTTTCACCGTGTTAGCCAGGATGGTCTCGATCTCCTGACCTCGTGATCCGCCCGTCTCGGCCTCCCAAAGTGCTGGGATTACAGGCTTGAGCCACCGCGCCCGGCTGGAATATTTCTAAGTTATTATTCAAATCAAGTCCTATAGCATTTTTTGAGGACTCTACTCTTACAGGAGCCATAATAGCACCTAGAGATACAAACCTCTTAACCATAGAATCTATTCTCCACATCAACACACTAAAGAAATAAGCATAGATATGCCAGTAAATAATGTGCCCAGGGCGTGGTGGCTCATGCCTGTAATCCCAGCACTTTGGGAGGCCAAGGGGGCAAATCACGAGGTCAAGAAATCGAGACAATCCTGGCCAACATGGTGAAACCCTGTCTCTACTAAAAATACAAAAATTAGCAGGGCATGGTGGCACACACCTATAGTCCCAGCTACCCGGAGGCCGAGGCAGGA
>NW_020256201.1:0-1088 GCF_003255815.1 Theropithecus gelada
ACTGCATCCAAGCTTTTTGATAGGCTAGTTGAATCTGTCTCAAGGAGGAGATAGAAATAAAATATATTAGTACTTTTGGGATATAAAGGGCTGCATATTTTAACAATCACTTATACACTGAACTACTGGGGGAAACTCACTCCTGATAATTCACATGGGTTCTTTTCTATTTCCCTAAGTGTCAGTTGATCTGAGAAATAAAGGGAAAGAGTACAAAGAGAGAAATTTTAAAGCTGGGTGTCTGGGGGAGGCATCACATGTCAGCAGGTTCCGTGATGCTCCCTGAGCTGTAAAACCAGCAAGTTCTTATTAGCGATTTTCAAAAGGGGAGGGAGTGTACAAATAGGGTGTGGGTCACAAAGATCACATGTTTCACAAGGTAATAAAATATCACAAAGCAAATGAGGCAGAGTGAGATCACAGGACGGGCTGAAATTAAAATTGCTAATGAAGTTTCGGGTACACATTGTCATTGATAATATCTTATCAGGAGACAGCATTTGAGAGGAGACAATTGGTCTGACCAAAATTTATTAGGTGGGAATTCCCTTGTCCTAATAAGCCTGGGAGCGCTATAGGAGACCAAGACTTATTTCATCCCTTTGTCTATGACCATAAAAGACAGCCGCCCACAAAGTGGCCATTTTAGAGGCCTCCCCTCAGGGACGCATTCTCTTTCTCAGGGATGTTCCTTGCTGAGAAAAAGAATTCAGTGATAGGTCTCCTATTTGCTTTTGAAAGAAGAGAAATATGGCTCTCTTCTGCCCGGCTCTCCAGCAGTCAGAGTTTAAGGTTATCTTCCTTGTTCCCTGAACATTGCTTTATCCTATTCTTTTTTCAAGGTGCCCAGATTTCATATTGTTCAAACACACATGCTCTACAAACAATTTGTGCAGTTAATGCAATCATCACAGGGTCCTGAGGTGACATACATCCTCCTCAGCTTATGAAGATGATGGGATTAAGAGATCAAAGTAAAGACAGGCATAGGAAATCACAAGGGTATTGATTGAGGAAGTGATAAGTGTCCATGAAATCTTCACAATTTATGTTCAGAGACTGCAGTAAAGACAGGCATAAGAAATTAT
>NW_020256202.1:0-1087 GCF_003255815.1 Theropithecus gelada
AATTCATCTCACAGAGTTACATCTGTATTTCGTGGATCTCTTTCCTACCCTTATTTCTGTGGAATCTGGGAACAGATATTTAGGATCCCTTTGAAGATTATAGCGGCAAAGGAAATATCCTCAGATAACAAAGAGAAAGAAGATTTCTGGGAAATTTCTTTGTGTTCTGTGAAATCATGTCACAGAGTTACAGCTTTCCGCTAAAGAAGCCTTTCGCTAAGACAGTTCTTGTGGAATTGGCAAAGTGATATTTGGAAGCCCATAGAGGGCTATGGTGAAAAAGGAAATATCCTCTGATGATGTCTCTAAAGAAGCTTTCTGGGAAACTGCTTAGTGTTCTGTTAATTCAACGCACCGAGTTACATCTGTATGTCGTGGATCTCTTTGCTAGCCTTATTTCTGTGGAATCTGAGAACAGATATTTCGGATCCCTTTGAAGACTATAGGGCCAAAGAAAATATCCTCCGATAACAAAGAGAAAGAAGCTTTCCCAGAAACTTCTTTGTGTTCTGTGAAATCATGTCACAGATTTACAGCTTTCCACTAAAGAAGCCTTTCGCTACGACAGTTCTTGTGGAATTGGCAAAGTGATATTTGGAAGCCCATAGAGGGCCATGGTGAAGAAGGAAATATCCTCCGATGAAATCTGGAAAGAAGCTTTCTGAGAAACTGCTTAGTATTCTGTTAATTCATCTCACAGAGATACATCTGTATTTCGTGGTTCTCTTTGCTAGACTTATTTCTGTGGAATCTGAGAGCAGATATTTCGGATCCCTTTGAAGACTATAGGGCCAAAGGAAATATCCTCCGATGACAAAGAGAAAGAAGCTTTCTGAGAAACTTCTTTTTGTTCTGTGAAATCATCTCACAGAATTACAGCTTTCCCCTCAAGAAGCCTTTCGCTAAGACAGCTCTTGTGGAATTGGCAAAGTGATATTTGGAAGCCCATAGAGGGCTATGGTAAAAAGTTAATATCCTCAGATGAAATCTTTAAGAAGATTTCTGACAAACCGCTCTGTGATGTGTGACTTCCCCTCACCGATTTACATCTGTATTTCGTGGATCCCTTTGCTAGCCTTATTTCTGT
>NW_020256203.1:0-1087 GCF_003255815.1 Theropithecus gelada
CACTAAGCAGTTTCTCAGAAAGCTTCTTTCCAGAGTTCATCTGAGGATATTTCCTTTTTCACCATAGCCCTCTATGGGCTTCCAAATATCACTTTGCCAATTCCGCAAGAACTGTCTTAGCAAAAGGCTTCTTCAGAGGAAAGCTGTAACTCTGTGAGATAATTTCACAGAACACAAAGAAGTTTCTCAGAAAGCTTATTTCTCTTTGTTATCGGAGGATATTTCCTTTGACCCTATAGTCTTCAAAGGGATCCGAAATATCTGTTCTCAGATTCTACAGAAATAAGGCTAGCACAGAGATCCACGAAATACAGATGTAACTCTGTGAGTGGACGTCAAACATCACAGAGCAGTTTCTCAGAAAGCTTCTTTCCAGATTTCATCTGAGGATATTTCCTTTTACACCATAGTCCTCTTTGGGCGTCCAAATATCATTTTGCCAATTCCAGAAGTACTGTCTTAGCGAAAGTCTTCTTGAGGGGAAAGCTGTAACTCTGTGAGATGATTTCACTGAACACAAAGAAGTTTCTCAGAAAGCTTCTTTCTCTTTGTTATCGGAGGTTTATTTCCTTTGGCCCTATAGTCTTCAAATGGATAAGAAATATCTGTTCTCAGATTCCACAGAAATAAGGCTAGCAAAGAGATCCACGAAATACAGATGTAACACTGTGAGTTGAATTAACAGAACACCAAGCAGGTTCTCAGAAAGCTTCTTTCCATAATTCATCTGAGGATATTTCCTTTTTCACCATTGCCCTCTATGGGCTTCCAAATATCACTTTGCCTATTCCACAAGAACTGTCTTAGCGATAGGCTTCTTGAGGGGAAAGCTGCAACTCTGTGAGATGATTTCACAGAACATAAGGAAGTCTCTCAGAAATCTTCTTTCTCTTTGTTATCGGAGGATATTTCCTTTGGCCCCGTAGTCTTCAAAGGGATCCGAAATATCTGTTCTCAGATTCCACAGAAATCAGGCTAGCAAAGAGATCCACGAAATACAGATGAAACTCTGTGAGATGAATTAACAGAACACTAAGCACATTCTCAGAAAGCTTGTTTCCAGATTTCATCGGAGGATATTTCCTTT
>NW_020256204.1:0-1087 GCF_003255815.1 Theropithecus gelada
CTGTTAGCAGAATTTGAGCCAATGGAGGACATCTCCTCTCTAACAGCATCTTCAACTTGGCTTTCAGGACCTCATTCCCTCAGGCTTTTCCTCCTGCCTTTCTAATCCATTCATCATGGCCTCTTTTGCTTGCTCCTCCTCATCTTTCTCCATTTGGACATTGTTTTTTCCGAGGGCTCAGTCCTCAATCTTCTCTCTCATGACTTTTTCTTTTTTTGAGACAGAGTTTCACTCTGTCACCCAGGCTGGAGTTCAGTGGTGTGATCTCGGCTCACTGCAACCTCCACCTCCTGGGTTCAAGTGATTCTCCTGCCTCAGCCCCCTGAGTAGCTGGCATTACAGGTTGGTGCCACCATGCTCGGCTAATTTTTGTATTTTTAGTAGACACAGCATTTCCCTATGTTGGCCAGCCTGGTCTCAAACTCCTGACCTCAGGTGATCTCTCTGCCTTGGCCTCACAAAGTGTTGGGGTTACAGGCATGAGCCACTGCACCCAGCCCCTCGTGACTTTTTCTACCGTGTATATGCTAGTGATTTCCAAATGTATGTCTCTGGCTCAGATCTTTCTCCTAATTCCAGATTTCCATATGAGCCTGCCTACTTGATATCTCTATTTGGTTAGGTATTGGGTATCACACACTTGTCAGACCCAAAATTGGGCTACTGATGGCCTTCCTGAAATCTACACCTCATGTAGTCTTTCCTACTTTGGTTAAGGGCAACTCTTCCAGTTGCTCTGCCAAAAATCTCATTGTCATTCTTGACTCATCTCTCCGTCTCTGACACCTTACATCTATTCTCTCAGTAAATCTTGTCAGGTCTATCTGAAGAATATGTCCAGAAGCCAGTCATATCTTCCACATCTGAGCCACCCTCATCTGCAGTCTACATGAGTGTCATAGACTGGTAATTGATAGTCCTGGCTTTTAAAAACTTCCCTTTTCATCAATTCTTAACTCAGTGGATGTACTTAAAATATAAGTCAAATTGTGTCAGTCCTGTGCCCAAGCCCTTCTGATTGCCTCCCATTTCACTCTGAGTATGTGTCAAATTTCCTCCTAATTATCTCCCTTGCTCTGCTTTAGCC
>NW_020256205.1:0-1087 GCF_003255815.1 Theropithecus gelada
TCTGTGAGATGATTTCACAGAACACAAAGAAGTTTCTCAGAAAGCTTCTTTCTCTTTTGTATGGGAGGATATTTCCTTTGGCCCTATAGTCTTCAAAGGGATCCGAAATATCTGTTCTCAGATTCCACAGAAATAAGGCTAGCAAAGCGATCCACGAAATACCGATGTAACTCTGTGAGAAGAATTAACAGAACACTAAGCAGTTTCTCCGAAAGTTTCTTTCCAGATTTCATATGAGGATATTTCCTTTTTCAACTTAGCCCTCTATGGGCTTCCAAATAATGCTTTGCAAATTCCACAAGAACTGTTTTAGCGAAAGGCTTCTTGAGGGGAAAGCTGTAACTCTGGGAGATGATTTCACAGAACACAGACAAGTTTCTCAGAAAGCTTCTTTCTCTTTGTTATCGGAGGATGTTTCCTTTTGCCCTATAGTCTTCAAAGGGATCCGAAATATCTGTTCTCAGATTCCACAGATAAGGCTAGCCAAGAGATCCACGAAACAGGGATGTAACTCTGTGAGATGAATTAACAGAACACTAAGGAGTTTTTCAGAAAGCTTCTTTCCAGATATCATCTGAGGATGTTTCCTTTTTCACCATAGCTCTCTATGGGCTTCCAAACATCACTTTGCCAATTCCACAAGAACTGTCTTAGCGAAAGGCTTCTGGAGCTGAAAGCTGTAACTCTGTGAGATGATTTCACAAAACACAAAGAAGTTTCTCAGAAAGCTTCTTTCTCTTTGTTATCGGATTATATTTCCTTTGGCCCTACAGTCTTCAAAGGGATCCGAAATATCTGTTCTCAGGTTCCACAGAAATAAGACTAGCAAAGAGATCCACGAAATACAGATGTAACTCTGTGAGATGAATTAACAGAACACTAAGCAGTTTCTCAGAAAGCGTCTTTCCAGATTTCATCTGAGGATATTTCCTTTTTCACCATAGCCCTCTATGGGCTTCCAAATAGCACTTTGCCAATTCCACAAGAACTGTCTTAGCGAAAGGCTTCTTGAAGGGAAAGCTGTAACTCTGTGAGGTGATTTCACAGAACACAAAGAAGTTACTCAGAAAGCTTCTTTCTCTTTGTT
>NW_020256206.1:0-1087 GCF_003255815.1 Theropithecus gelada
CGAAATACAGATGTAACCCTGTGAGTTGAATTAACAGAACACTTAGCGGTTTCTCAGAAAGCTGCTTTCAAGATTTCATCTGAGGATATTTTCTTTTTCACCATAGCCCTCTATGGGCTTCGAAATATCACTTAACCACTTCCACAAGAACTGTCTTAGTGAAAGGCTTCTTGAGGGGAAAGCTGTAACTCTGTGAGATGATTTCACAGAACACAAAGAGGTTTCTCAGAAAACTTCTTTCTCTCTGTTAGCGGAGTATATTTCCTTTGGCTCAATAGTCTTCAAATAAAGGGATCCGAAATATCTATTTTCAGATTCCACAGAAAGAAGGCTAGCAAAGAGATCCACGAAATACAGATGTAACTCTGTGAGATCAATTAAGAGGACACTAAGTAGTTTCTCAGAAAGCTTCTTTCCAGATTTCATCTGAGGATATTTCCTTTTTCACCATAGCCTTCTAGGGGCTTCCAAATATCACTTTGCCAATTCCACAAGAACAGTCTTAGCAAAAGGCTTCTTGAGGGGAAAGCTGTAACTCTGTGAGATGATTTCACAGAACACAAAGACGTTTCTCAGAAAGCTTCTTTTTTTTTGTTATCGGAGGATATTTCCTTTGGCCCTACAGTCTTCAAAGAAATGGATACGAAATATCTGTTCTCAGATTCCACAGAAATAAGGCTAGCAAAGCGATCCACGAAATACAGTTGCAACTCTGTGAGACGAATTAACAGAATACTAAGCAGTTTCTCAGATAGCGTCTTTCCAGATTTCATCGGAGGATATTTCCTTTTTCACCATAGCCCTCTAGGGGCTTCCAAATATCACTTTGCCAATTCCACAAGAACTGTCTTAACGAAAGGCTTCTTTAGGGGAAAGCTGTAACGCTGTGAGATGATTTCACAGAACACAAAGAAGTTTCTCAGAAAGCTTCTTTCTCTTTGTTATCGGAGGACATTTCCTTTGGCCCTATAGTTTCAAAAGAATCCGAGATATCTCTTCTCAGATTCCACAGAAATAAGGCTAGCAAAGAGATCCGCGACATACAGATGTAACTCTGTGAGATGAATTAACAGAACACTAAGCAGTT
>NW_020256207.1:0-1087 GCF_003255815.1 Theropithecus gelada
TTTATTTGTTCAACCATTTGGAAATGTAAAATCCATTCTTGATTCACAGGCCACAAGAGCAGGCAGGGACAGGCTGCCCCTTGCCGACCTCTGGAATGAGCTTAGAGAAGGAAATGACAGGCTGGGCCAGCGCAGCCTCCTCACAGCAGATTCGCTGCAGGAGGGTCCTTCTTAGCAACCACTTCTCATCCTTCGTCGTGGCTTCAAGTGTAGTTCAGGTGAAGAAAGAGAGAACAGAACTGGCCTCAGCAACCAGAAGGAAGGAGATGCAGGGTCAAGCAGCTGTGTGGATCGATCACACTCAACAGTCACAGCAAGCGGAGCATAGGCAGGACCAGACGGGGGGAGCCGAAGTGGAGGCTCTCTGGAGTGGGGGACCTCTGGGTGGGCAAGATTCTCTAAAACTCATATAGAGGTTCTACACAGCAGTAGTTAGAGAAAACACACACTAAGAAAAAGGCCAAAATAAAAATAGGACACCAAGTTTGGCCAAGGGTCTCACAAGCCAGTAGGTAAGAAAGCCCAAGTGGGCCCACCAGAGGAGCTGGGGGTGGGTTCCTGCCTGCAGGGGGCCTGAGACACCACATTCTCACAGGTGAGGACCGAAGCTTTGGGGAGGAAGCTGTCGGAGTCACCCAGTGAGCTGATCAGAGCTGGAGCCACAGAGCAGGTGAGGAGCCCTGGCCACGTCCCCGTGTGGGCTGAGAAGCTGGGGTGGGGGCACACCCCCAGGGGCCGATGCAAACAGTGGACCACGGGCCCTCCTCCTGCTCAGAGGATGCTCAGCTCCCAAGGGACCACCAAGGCCTGGAACCCAGGGACACACCACCTGACCATCATGCCCAGGCCTCCTGGACCAGGCAATGTCCAGTACAGGCAGGCAGTCTGGGCTGGGGGCCAGGACAGGGGTGGATATCCTGGCCTCCTTCTCCCTACCAGCTGGGCTGGTTGCACTGTAATTTTGGTTCTGGCAACATATTGCTGCCCACGTTGGCCACACCAGTCCCTGGCTCCCTGGCTAGGCCCATTGCTGTCCAACTCACCTACACAGGCCCCACACACCCAGTGCCCACCAGACTCCTGTCAG
>NW_020256208.1:0-508 GCF_003255815.1 Theropithecus gelada
TCAAAGGGATCCGAAATATCTGATCTCCGATTCCACAGAAATAAGGCTAGGAAAGAGATCCACGAAATATAGATGTAACTCTGTGAGATGAATTAACAGAACACTAAGCAGTTTCTCAGAAAGCGTCTTTCCAGATTTCATCTGAGGATACTTTCTTTTTCACCATAGCCCTCTATGGGCTTCCTAATATGACTTTCACAATTGCACAAGAACTGTCTTAGCCAAAGGCTTCTTGCGGGGAAAGCTGTAACTCTGTGAGATGATTTCACAGAACAGAAATCAGTTTCTCAGAAAGCTTCTTCCTCTTTGTTATCGCAGGATATTTCCTTTGGCCCTATAGTCTTCAAAGGGATCCGAAATATCTGTTCTCAGATTCCACAGAAATAAGGCTAGCAAAAAGATTCACGAAATATAGATGTAACTCTGTGAGATGACTTAACAGAACACTGAGCAGTTTCTCAGAAAGCTTCTTTCCAGATTTCATCAGAGGATATTTCCTTTTTCACCA
>NW_020256208.1:575-1087 GCF_003255815.1 Theropithecus gelada
TCTGGGAGATGAATTAACAGAACACTGAGCAGTTGCTCAGAAAGCTTCTTTCCAGATTTCATCAGAGGATATTTCCTTTTTCACCATAGCCCTCTATGGGCTTCCAAATATCACTTTCCCAATTCCACAACAACTGTCTTAGCGAAAGGGTTCTTGAGGTGAAAGCTGTAACTCTGTGAGATGATTTCAGAGAACACAAAGAAGTTTCTCAGAGAGCTTCTTTCTCTTTGTTATCGGAGGATATTTCCTTTGGCCGTATAGTCTTCAAAGGGATCCGAAGTATCTGTTCTCCGATTCCACAGCAATAAGGCTAGCAAAGAGATCCACGAAAAACAGATGTAGCTCTGTGAGATTAATTAACAGAACACTCAGCAGTTTCTCAGAAAGCTTCCTTCCAGATTTCATCGGAGGATATTTCCTTTTCACCATAGCCCTCTATGGGCTTCCAAATATCACTTTCCCAATTCCACAAGAACTGTCTTAGCGAAAGGCTTCTTGAGGAGAAAGCTCTA
>NW_020256209.1:0-1088 GCF_003255815.1 Theropithecus gelada
CCTCTATGGGCTTCCAAATATCACTTTGCCAATTCCACAAGAATTGTCTTAGTGAAAGGCTTCTTGAGGGTAAAGCAGTAACTCTGTGACACGATTTCACAGAAGACAAAGAAGTTTCTCAGAAAGCTTCTTTCTCTTTGTTATCGGAGGATATTTCCTATGGCCCGATAGCCTTCAAAAGGATTCGAAATATCTGTTCTCAAATTCCACAGAAATAAGACTGGAAAAGAGATCCACGAAATACAGATGTAACTCTGTGAGATGAATTAACAGAACACTCAGCAGTTTCTCAGAAAGCTTCTTTCCAGATTTCATCTGAGGATATTTCCTTTTTCACCATAGCCCTCTAAGGGCTTCCAAATATCATTTTGCTAATTCCACAAGAACTGTCTTAGCGAAAGGCTTCTTGAGTGGAAAGCTGTAACTCTGTGAGATGATTTCACAGAACACNCCTTACTTCTGTGGAATCTGAGAACAGATATTTCGGATCCCTTTGAAGACTATAGGGACAAAGGAAATATCCTCCACTAACAAAGAGAAAGAAGCTTTCTGAGAAACTTCTTTCTCTTTGTTATCGGAGTATATTTCCTTTGGCCCTATAGTCTTCAAAGTTATCTGAAATATCTGTTCTCAGATTCCACAGAAATAGGGGTAGCAAGGAGATCCACGAAATACAGATGTAACACTCTGAGATGAATTAACAGAACACTAAGCAGTTTCTCAGAAAGCTTCTTTCCAGATTTCATCTGAGGATATTTCCTGTTTCACCGTAGCCCTCTATGGGCTTCCAAGTATCACTTTGCCAATTCCACCAGAAGTGTCTTAGCCAAAGGCTTCTTTAGGGGAAAGCTGTAACTCGGTGAGATGATATCACAGAACACAAAGAAGTTTCTCAGAAAGCTTCTTTCTCTTTGTTGTCGGAGGATATTTCCTTAGGCCCTATAGTTTTCAGAGGGATCCGAAATATCTGTTCTCAGATTTCACAGAAATAAGGCTAGCAAAGAGATCCACGAAATACAGATGCAACTCTGTGAGACAAATTAACAGAACACTAAGCAGTTTCTCAGAAAGCTTCTTTATAGATTTCA
>NW_020256210.1:0-1087 GCF_003255815.1 Theropithecus gelada
CTAGCAAAGAGATCCAAGAAATACAGATGTAAATCTGTGAGTGGAAGTCACACATCACAGAGCAGTTTGTCAGAAATCTTCTTTCCAGATTTCCTCTTAAGATATTTCCTTTTTCACCATAGCCCTCTATGGGCTTCCAAGTATCACTTTGCCAATTCCACAAGAACTGTCTTAGCGAAAGCCTTCTTGAGGGGAAAGCTGTAATTCTGTGAGGTCGTTTCACAGAACACAAAGAAGTTTCTCAGAAAGCTTCTTTCTCTTTGTTATCGGAGGATATTTCCTTTGGCCCTACAGTCTTCAATGGGATTCGAAATATGTGTTCTGATATTCCACATTAATAAGGCTAGCAAAGAGATCCACGAAATACAGATGTAACACTGTGAGACGAATTAACAGAACACTAAGCAGTTTCTCAGAAAGCTTCGTTCCAGATTTCATCTGAGGATATTTCCTTTTTCACCATAGCCCTGTATGGGCTTCCAAATATCACTTTGCCAATTCCAGGAGAACTGTCTTAGCGAAAGGCATCATGAGGTGAAAGCTGTACCTCTGTGAGATTATCTCACAGAACACAAAGAAGTTTCTCAGAAAGCTTCTGTCTCTTTGTTATCGGAGGATATTTCCTTTGGCCCTATAGTCTTCAAAGGATCCGAAATATCTGTTCTCAGATTCCACAGAAATAAGCCTAGCAAAGAGATCCAGGAAATACAGATGTAACTCTGTGAGATGAGTTAACAGAACACTAAGCAGTTTCTCAGAAAGCTTCTTTAGAGATTTCATCGGAGGATATTTCCTTTTACACCATAGACCTCTGTGGGCTTCCAAGTATCACTTTGCCAATTCTACAAGAACTGTCCTAGCGAAAGGCTTCTTGAGGGGAAAGCTGTAACTCTGTGAGATGATTTCACAGAACACAACGAACTTTCTCAGAAAGCTTCTTACTCTTTGTTATCAGAGGATATTTCGTTTGGCCTTATAGTCTTCAAAGGGATCCGAAATATCTGTTCTCAGATTCCACAGAAATAAGGCTAGCAAAGAGATCCACTCACACAGTTATATCTGTGTTTCGTGGATCTCTTTGCTAGCC
>NW_020256211.1:0-1087 GCF_003255815.1 Theropithecus gelada
CAGCCTCTTTCAGAATTCTGAGAATGAAACAGAAAAAGCTGAGAAGTTGACATGAGGCAGTTAGCGCCTTACAGAACAGGTTAATGATTTTAGACTTGAGGCTTAAAACAGAAAATTGCTGCAGGGTTTCAAGTTTAGAAGTGACATGATCTGAGTCTTTTTAAGAACACTTTGGGTGTGCATAGAAATTCAATTGGTCTGGAGGTGGAGTAATTGTGGGAAGCCTTCCTTTCTGGAAGAATAGATAGTTATAGGGGCTCAAGCTGAGTTAAGTAAGTGGCTGTTTAGATAAAGAAAAGACTTCAGGAATATTTAGTATGTAGTAAAAACAGGAATATTGAATTATTAGATATGTTATTGGAGGGGAATGCAATGATTATAAGGGCAAACTAATGATATAAAATCAAATTAACTAGGGAGACAGTATATAGTAGGATAAAGGAAGAAAAAGTCTGAGGTATTCATTATGTAAAAATTGGATAATGGAAAGTTTTCCATAGTAGATTGAGGCCCACAGCTCTGAAATTGTATGAAAACAGAGTAGAAAATAGGTAGGAAAATGGAGAGAAGTTTGTGGAGAGGAAAGGAATAGTAACGAGTGAATGTTAAGAGTATTCAAATAGAATGAGGCAGGAAAGTGTCCAATAATTTTAGCCTCAGATGTTATTAATGAGTTTATTTAAAAATTTAGTAAAATGCTGCCAGATTGAAGTAGGCCATGAGGGAATGAGGCAAAGAGGAAGTTCGGGGTACATGGGGACAATTGTTTGTAGAAGTTTGCGTGTGAAGGATGATAAATAAATCAGTGGGAATGGTAAGCAAAGGAGGAGTTTGCCTAAGATGTTACAAATTAGTCAGGGTATTAGTGTTTGAAAATAGATCACTCATTACATAAAGTGTTTCCAAATTTGCTAGCATTCAGAAGACACTAAGTAATGTCCCACAACAATATCTTGACTTTTAATTATGTGTATAGTTTGCCAACATTTCTGACAAATCCCAAATAATTTTTAAGTTTCTGCAAATATCTCTTGGTCATTTATTAACTAGTTTCTCCCTCTCCTATGGTAAACTATGCCATTTTGAA
>NW_020256212.1:0-1087 GCF_003255815.1 Theropithecus gelada
AGAGATCTGCTGTGAGTCTGATGGGCTTCCCTTTGTGGGTAACCCGACCTTTCTCTCTGGCTGCCCTTAAGATTTTTTCCTTCATTTCAACTTTGGTGAATCTGGCAATTATGTGTCTTGGAGTTGCTCTTCTCGAGGAGTATCTATGTGGCGTTCTCTGTATTTCCTGGATTTGAATGTTGGCCTGCCCTACTAGGTTGGGGAAGTTCTCCTGGATGATATCCTGAAGAGTGTTTTCCAACTTGGTTCCATTTTCCCCCTCACTTTCAGGCACCCCAATCAGACGTAGATTTGGTCTTTTTACATAATCCCATACTTCTTGCAGGCTTTGTTCATTTCTTTTTCTTCTTTTTTCTTTTGGTTTCTCTTCTCGCTTCATTTCATTCATTTGATCCTCAATCGCTGATACTCTTTCTTCCAGTTGATCAAGTCGGTTACTGAAGCTTGTGCATTTGTCACGTATTTCTCGTGTCATGGTTTTCATCTCTTTCATTTTGTTTATGACCTTCTCTGCATTAATTACTCTAGCCATCAATTCTTCCACTTTTTTTTCAAGATTTTTAGTTTCTTTGCGCTGGGTACGTAATTCCTCCTTTAGCTCTGAGAAGTTTGATGGACTGAAGCCTTCTTCTCTCATCTCGTCAAAGTCATTCTCTGTCCAGCTTTGATCTGTTGCTGGCGATGAGCTGCGCTCCTTTGCCGGGGGAGATGCGCTCTTATTTTTGGAATTTCCAGCTTTTCTGCCCTGCTTTTTCCCCATCTTTGTGGTTTTATCTGCCTCTGGTCTTTGATGATGGTGATGTACTGATGGGGTTTTGGTGTAGGTGTCCTTCCTGTTTGATAGTTTTCCTTCTAACAGTCAGGACCCTCAGCTGTAGGTCTGTTGGAGATTGCTTGAGGTCCACTCCAGACCCTGTTTGCCTGGGTATCAGCAGCAGAGGCTGCAGAAGATAGAATATTTCTGAACAGCGAGTGTACCTGTCTGATTCTTGCTTTGGAAGCTTCCTCTCAGGGGTGTACTCCACCCTGTGAGGTGTGGGGTGTCAGACTGCCCCTAGTGGGGGATGTCTCCCAGTTAGGCTACTCA
>NW_020256213.1:0-1087 GCF_003255815.1 Theropithecus gelada
CACCTACAGACAGCTCATGCAAACTGTATCATTTCATTAAGGAAATATTTCAAGATAAAGAAAACTCAGAACCTGTCCCTATTTTATTCAGCTGGATATTGTAAACTCAACTATGAAGAGACTCCAAGGCCGAAGCTAGTATTACTGTCACTTCCATAGCTCTATGTGGGCTCATGATTCCCATATGGAGGTCAGGAAGCTTCGTATGTGACCAATTCTGCCTCAAGAGTCATTAGCAGGGGGAGGGTCAATAAAATCACTATCTTAAATAGTTTCCTCACAAGGTGACAAAGAGCATCACGATTGTCTACAGGGGACAGTCGCCACCCAAAGGGCTCCTGCTCCCAGTGAGAGCCTTTACAACATAAGAGGGTCATTATCAGCAATGGCTAGTGAGTACTCAGCTCTTTCAAATATCAGCTCCGCTGCTCCTTATGCTCTGAAACTAGAGCATGAAATCAAGGCCTGGGTTGCTGGGAGGGGCCTGCAGGAGACAGCTGGACCCCACAATAAGCATGCGTCCTTCCACCTACACCTCTTCAGCTTGTACCAGACCTAGAGAGTGTAGCGAGTCAGCCTAAGAATCTGAGTTCAGGACCAGATCACCTGGACTCAGACGCTGACTCCAACTTAGCAGCTGCGTGACCGAGGACACGTTATTTAACCCCAGCATCATGTTGCTGGGGGAAGTTTCCTCTGATGACAACACAGATGGGCAGAGATGGACTGAGATTTACGTCTTCCCTCCTAGCATGTGTGTCCTGGCTCATGACACAGGTATTTGGAAGCTTAAGTCCCAACAGGAAGCTGACCTTTCTGGATTCTATAGACCTGTGTTTAGCATTAAGTATTTTCAAACAAGCTTTCTAAGCCAAGGGAAACAGCTTCTTCCGCCTAATAATAAAGACAACTAAAGAATGGTGGCCACATTGAATGACAGAGAAATGGGACAGGGAGAAAGGAACTGGCATATACTGGACGCGTCTCTGTGCCAGATTTTATCCCCCTCCCCCACATCTCCTATCTCCACCCCCTTTAAAGATCAAAAACATTATCAGAGGTTGTCTTCATTTCACACATGAAGAGA
>NW_020256214.1:0-1087 GCF_003255815.1 Theropithecus gelada
GAGAAGAGCAACTCCAAGACACATAATTGCCAGATTCACCAAAGTTGAAATGAAGGAAAAAATCTTAAGGGCAGCCAGAGAGAAAGGTCGGGTTACCCACAAAGGGAAGCCCATCAGACTCACAGCAGATCTCTCGGCAGAAACTCTACAAGCCAGAAGAGAGTGGGGGCCAATATTCAACATTCTTAAAGAAAAGAATTTTAAACCCAGAATTTCATATCCAGCCAAACTAAGTTTCATAAGTGAAGGAGAAATAAAATCCTTTACAGATAAGCAAATGCTTAGAGATTTTGTCACCACTAGGCCTGCCTTACAAGAGACCCTGAAGGAAGCACTCAACATGGAAAGGAACAACCGGTACCAGCCATTGCAAAAACATGCCAAAATGTAAAGACCATCGAGGCTAGGAAGAAACTGCATCAACTAACGAGCAAAATAACCAGTTAATATCATAATGGCAGGATCAAGTTCACACATAACAATCTTAACCTTAAATGTAAATGGACTAAATGCTCCAATTAAAAGACACAGACTGGCAAACTGGATAAAGAGTCAAGACCCATCAGTCTGCTGTATTCAGGAGACCCATCTCACACGCAGAGACATACATAGGCTCAAAATAAAGGGATGGAGGAGGATTTACCAAGCAAATGGAGAACAAAAAAAAGCAGGGGTTGCAATCCTTGTCTCTGATAAAACAGACTTTAAACCATCAAAGATCAAAAGAGACAAAGAAGGCCATTACATAATGGTAAAGGGATCAATTCATCAGGAAGAGCTAACTATCCTAAATATATATGCACCCAATACAGGAGCACCCAGATTCATAAAGCAAGTCCTTAGAGACTTACAAAGAGACTTAGACTCCCATACAATAATAATGGGAGACTTCAACACTCCACTGTCAACATTAGACAGATCAACGAGACAGAAAGTTAACAAGGATATCCAGGAATTGAACTCATCTCTGCAGCAAGCAGACCTAATAGACATCTATAGAACTCTCCACCCCAAATCAACAGAATATACATTCTTCTCAGCACCACATCGTACTTACTCCAAAATTGACCATATAATTGGAAGTAAA
>NW_020256215.1:0-1086 GCF_003255815.1 Theropithecus gelada
AGAGGGCTATGGTGAAAAAGGAAATATCCTCAGCTGAAATCTGGAAAGAATCTTTCTGAGAAACTGCTGAGTGTTCTGTTAATTCATCTCACAGGGTTACATCTGTATTTCATGGATCTCTTTGCTAGCCTTATTTCTGTGGAATCTGAGAACAGATATTTCGGATCCCTTTGAAGACTATAGGGCCAAAGGAAATATCTTCCGAAAACAAAGTGAAAGACGCCTTCTGAGAAACTTCTTTGTGTTCTGTGAAATCATCTCACAGAGGTACAGCTTTACCCTCAGGAAGCCTTTCGATAAGACAGTTCTTGTGGAATTGGCAAAGTGATATTTGGAAGCCCATAGAGGGCTATGGTGAAAGAGGAAATATCCTCAGCTGAAATATGGAAAGAAGCTTTCTGAGAAACTGCTCTGTGATGTGTGACTTCCACGCACAGAGTTACATCTCTATTTCGTGAATCTATTTGCTAGCATTATTTCTGTGGAATCTGGGAACAGATATTTCGGATCCCTTTGAAGACTATAGGGCCAAAGGAAATATCCCCTGAAAATAAAGTGAAAGACGCCTTCTGAGAAACTTCTTTGTGTTCTGTGAAATCATCTCACAGAGTTACAGCTTTCCCCTCAAGAAGCCTTTCCCTAAGATAGTTCTTGTGGAATTGGCAAAGTGATATGTGAAGCCCATAGAGGGCTATGGTGAAAAACGAAATATCCTCAGATGAAATCTGGAAAAAACCTTTCTGAGAAACTGCTCTGTGATGTGTGACTTCCACTCACAGAGTTACATCTGTATTTTGTGGATCTCTTTGGTAGCCTTATTTTTGTGGAATATGAGAACAGATATTTCGGATCCCTTTGAAGACTATAGGGCCAAAGGAAATATACTCCGGTAAGAAAGAGAAACAAGCTTTCTGAGAAACTTCTTTGTGTTCTGTGAAATCATCTCACAGAGTTACAGCTTTCCGCTCAGGAAGCCTTTCGCTAAGACAGTTCTTGTGGAATTGGCAAAGTGATATTTGGAAGCCCACAGAGGACTACGGTGAAAAAGGAAATATCCTCAGATGAAATCTGGAAAGAATCTTTCTG
>NW_020256216.1:0-1086 GCF_003255815.1 Theropithecus gelada
ATCAAAGATCAAAAGAGACAAAGAAGGCCATTACATAATGGTAAAGGTATCAATTCAACAGGAAGAGCTAACTATCCTAAATATATATGCACCCAATACAGGAGCACCCAGATTCATAAAGCAAGTCCTTAGAGACTTACAAAGAGACTTAGACTCCCATACAATAATAATGGGAGACTTCAACACTCCACTGTCAACACTGTCAATGAGACAGAAAGTTAACAAGGATATCCAGGAATTGAACTCATCTCTGCAGCAAGCAGACCTAATAGACATCTATAGAACTCTCCACCCCAAATCAACAGAATATACATTCTTCTCAGCACCACATCGCACTTATTCCAAAATTGACCACATAGTTGGAAGTAAAGCACTCCTCAGCAAATGTACAAGAACAGAAATTATAACAAATTGTCTCTCAGACCACAGTGCAATCAAACTAGAACTCAGGACTAAGAAACTCAAAACCGCTCAACTACATGGAAACTGAACAACCTGCTCCTGAATGACTATTGGGTACATAACGAAATGAAGGCAGAAATAAAGATGTTCTTTGAAACCAACGAGAACAAAGATACAACATACCAGAATCTCTGGGACACATTTAAAGCAGTGTGTAGAGGGAAATTTATAGCACTAAATGCCCACAAGAGAAAGCAGAAAAGATCTAAAATTGACACTCTAACATCACAATTAAGAGAACTAGAGAAGCAAGAGCAAACACATTCAAAAGCTAGCAGAAGGCAAGAAATAACTAAGATCAGAGCAGAACTGAAGGAGATAGAGTCACAAAAAACCCTCCAAAAAATCAATGAATCCAGGAGTTGGTTTTTTTGAAAGATCAACAAAATTGACAGACCGCTAGCAAGACTAATAAAGAAGAAAAGAGAGAAGAATCAAATAGATACAATAAAAAATGATAAATGGGATATCACCACCGACCCCACAGGAATATTTTTTTACTTTCAATGGGCATCAGTAAATTTTGGTCAAAAGTACAAAGATGGCAAACATGGCATTCCACAAAAATACAAGCCATATGTAAGCAAGATGATTATTTTGAAATTTTAACTTTTTGAAAGAAAA
>NW_020256217.1:0-7217 GCF_003255815.1 Theropithecus gelada
CTGCCGGAGCACAATCGCAGTCCGAGCAGCTAACTCTGACCCGGGCTACCGGTGCGCGCTTGTGGTCTGTGCTGCCAGAGCGTGATCACGGTCCAAGCAGCTAACTCTGACCCGGACTGCCAGAGCACGCTTGCGACTAGATATTATTAACAAGCCAGATTTCCTTTACAGGGATTCTAACCCATATTCCTTTACAGGAAGAGACTACAAACTAGTACAGGATGGGTAATACCCAGAGCACTCCCCTATCTCTCCTTACAAGTAATTTCAAAGATGTAAGAGCAAGGGGCCATGATCTTAGTTTGGAAATCAGGAGGGGAAAGCTCATTACCCTATGCCGCTCTGAATGGCCTGCCTTTGATGTGGGGTGGCCACCCAAAGGGACGTTCCGACTTGCTGTCATCACTAGAGTAAAGTCCAAGATTTTCCTACCTGGGCATGCGGGCCACTTGGATCAAATCCCATATATCCTCATATGGCAGGACCTTGTTGAGAACCCGCCTCCTTGGCTGTCACCTTTCCAATTAGCCCCTGAACCTTCTAAGGCACTGGTTGCTCGGCCACTAAAATCCAAGCAACCAACTGCCCCCCCCCCATCCTGTTCTACCTAATAGCGGGGACCCACTGTTCACAGAACCCCCTCCGTACCCCTCCGGGCCCCAGGCCCCAGCCCCCCAGGCTGAGCTGCGGGAAGGAGCAGGCGGACGGGAGGCGGCTAACGCACCCGGACCCACCCCCCGGGCGCAGCCGTGGGAGGGAGCAGGTGGACGGGAGGCGGCCGGCACACACGGACCCGCTGAGAGTGAAAGTATCTCTGAAGGGCCGGTGGGGCGGACGCGAGGGCGCACTTCGCGGGCTAGCCCCCCCAGCCGCCTGACTCCACAGTGGCTCTACCCCTTCAGGAAATAGGACCCCCAGATGACACGGGAATCCCCAGGCTCCAGTACTGGCCATTCTCTACCAGTGATCTGTATAACTGGAAGACCCAGAGTGCTCGGTTTTCAGACAACCCCAAAGATTTAATGGCTTTACTGGATAGTGTCATGTTCACCCACCAGCCCACTTGGGATGATTGTCAGCAGCTCCTCCGAATCTTGTTCACAACGGAGGAGCAAGAGAGAATACAGGTAGAAGTTAGAAAGCTAGTCCCGGGGGACGACGGTCAACCAACTGCCAACCCTGACCTCATAAACGCAACTTTTCCTCTGACCAGGCCAGCGTGGGACTACAACACGGCAGAAGGTAGGGGACGGCTACGCCTTTATCACCAGACTCTAATGGCGGGTCTCCGGGCAGCTGCTCGCATGCCCACTAATTTGGCTAAAGTATACTCTGTTCTGCAGGGAAAGACAGAGAGCCCAGCCATCTACTTAGAAAGATTAATGGAAGCTTTTAGACAGTACACCCCCATAGACCCAGAGGCTCCAGGAAGTCAGGCAGCTGTTGTAATGTCTTTCGTAAATCAGGCAGCCCCAGATATTAAAAGGAAACTCCAGAAATTAGAAGACTTAGAGGGAAAGCGGATTCAGAACCTCCTTTAGATAGCCCAGCGGGTTTATAATAACAGAGATACCCCAGAGGAAAAGCAAATAAAGGCCACTGAAAAAATGACCAAGGTCCTGGCAGCAGTAGTACAGAAAGAGCATCTACAGCCAGAGAACACCCAACCTAGGCGGTCTCCCAGGCATAATAATCTGAGCAAAGACCAATGTGCCTACTGTAAGGAAGCTGGCCATTGGGTAAGAGACTGCCCCAAAAAGAAACAACGAGGACAGGGACCCCCTAGGTCTACACCCATACTAGTCACTCAAGACGAAGACTAGGGAAGACGGGGTTCGGACCCCCTCCCCGAACCTAGGGTAACTTTGCAAGTGGAGGGGTCCCCAGTACAGTTCTTGGTCGATACGGGAGCACAGCACTCAGTCCTAGTTAAAACTAATGGAAAATTATCCTCCAAGTCCTCGTGGGTACAAGGGGCCACAGGAGTTAAGAAATACCCATGGACAACACAAAGAACAGTAAACCTCGGAGCCAGGAATGTAACCCATTCTTTCCTGGTCATCCCTGAGAGCCCCTGTCCCCTGTTAGGAAGAGACCTGCTAACTAAAATGGGAGCACAGATCCATTTCCTCCCTGAGGGGCCCGTCGTGCCCAACTCCCAAAATCAGCCCGTGTCCGTCCTGACTATAACCCTAGAAGATGAGTACCGGCTCCACCAGGAGCAAGTGGCCCCTGACCAGGACATAGCAACCTGGCTCCAGCAATATCCAGAAGCTTGGGCGGAAACGGGGGCTTAGGACTAGCAAAACACCGTCCTGCCTTGTTTGTCGAACTTAAGCCTGGGACAGACCCCGTGCGGGTACGCCAATACCCGATGCCCCTAGAGGCCAAGAAAGGAATTGCCCCGCATATTCGCCGGCTCCTTGACCAAGGGGTCCTTTGCCCATGTCACTCACCCTGGAATACTCCATTGTTGCCAGTACGAAAACCTAATAGTGGAGAATACAGACCTGTACAAGACTTAAGAGAAATCAGTAAGAGGGTTGTGGACATACACCCAACTGTGCCTAACCCGTATACCCTCCTGAGTACCCTAAACCCTAAACATCAATGGTACACTGTTTTAGATTTGAAAGACGCTTTCTTCAGTTTGCCTTTAGCCCCTCAGAGCCAAAAGCTCTTCGCCTTTGAGTGGAATGACCCTGGAAAGGGCATAAGTGGCCAACTGACATGGACCAGGCTGCCGCAGGGATTCAAAAACTCTCCTACCCTGTTCGATGAGGCCCTCCATGAAGACCTGGGTGAGTATCGACGTAAACACCCTGAAGTAACTTTACTACAGTATGTTGATGACCTCCTGATTGCTGCTGAGACCCAAGAAGCTTGTATTCAAGGGACCAAAAGTCTCTTACAAGCTCTGGGAAATCTAGGCTACCGAGCCTCGGCAAAGAAAGCTCAAATCTGTAAGCCAGAAGTAACATATCTGGGGTACCTGCTAAAAGGAGGGCAGCGCTGGTTAACAGACGCTCAGAAGCAGACTTTTCTGCAGATCCCCAGGCCACAATCCACCCGACAAGTGAGGGAATTCCTGGGGTCGGCGGGATTTTGTAGACTATGGATACCTGGGTTTGCAGAACTGGCTAAACCCTTGTATCAGGCAACACGGGGGCAGCAACCATTTAATTGGACAGACGAAGCCGAGTCGGCTTTCCAACAGATCAAAACCGCCCTACTCTCTGCGCCTGCACTGGGACTGCCTGATGTCACCAAGCCCTTCCACTTATACGTGGATGAGAGTAAGGGTGTCGCCAAGGCAGTAATAACTCAGAACTTAGGCCCCTGGCGGAGGCTGGTTGCCTACCTGTCAAAGAAGTTAGACCCAGTGGCTACCGGGTGGCCCCCTTGTCTCCGAATGATTGTGGCCACGGCTCTGATGGTACAAGATGCTGATAAACTTGTCATGGGTCAAGAATTGCGGGTTGTTACCCCACATGCCATCGAAGGTGTACTCAAACAGCCACCTAATCGATGGATAAGTAACGCCCGGCTCACCCACTACCAAGGACTACTACTAAATCCTATCAGAATAACCTTCCTGCCCCCAACGACCTTAAATCCTGCCTCGCTGCTGCCCAACCTGGACCTGGATGTGCCACTCCATGATTGCACCGAGATACTAGCTCAGGTGCATGGAGTTCGAGAGGACCTGCAGGACCGCCCACTCCCTGACGCTGACCTCGTCTGGTTCACTGATGGGAGCAGCTTCATGCATCAAGGCCAGAGGTACGCTGGAGCGGCAGTGACTTCAGAGACTGAGGTAATCTGGGCGGAACCCCTGCCCCCGGGGACATCGGCCCAGAAGGCCGAACTGATAGTGCTCACCCAAGCTCTTACCTTAGGGGCAGGGAAAAAGCTGACAGTATATACAGACAGCCGATATGCTTTTGCTACGGCGCACATACATGGGGCCATTTACAGGGAGCGAGGGTTACTAACGGCTGAAGGAAAAGAGATAAAAAACAAGCAAGAGATCCTAGCCCTGTTAACAGCGCTATGGAAGCCAGAAAAGTTAGCTATTGTGCATTGCCCAGGGCACCAGAAACCAACCACTCCAACTGCTCAAGGCAACTTTCTGGCAGACCAAACTGCAAGAAATGTGGCAAAGGCTCCCAGCCGACTCCTTGCACTCCAGCTCCCTGACCCGGGCCCCCGGGACTTGCCATATTCCCCTGATTATTCAGAACAAGATCTCCAGTGGATTGACAAACTTCCCCTGAAACAGATCCAGAAGGGGTGGTGGACTGATACTAATGACCAAACCATCCTACCAGAAAAATTAGGACAACAAATATTAGAACACATCCACCGAACCACCCACCTGGGTGGTCGGTGGATGATAGACCTGATCAGACGCTCTAAGCTCAAATTCAGACATACAGCCGAGAAGGCCAGCAGCATCATGGCAAGTTGCAAAGTCTGCCAGCTTAACAACGCCTACCCCCAATCCCAGACTGCAGTGGGAACAAGACTCAGGGGAACCAGGCCCGGTATCTACTGGGAAGTACATTTTACTGAAATAAAGCCAGGAAAGTACGGGTATCGGTACTTACTTGTCTTTGTAGATACTTTTTCAGGGTGGACTGAAGCATTCCCAACCAAAAAAGAAACTGCTCAGGTCGTAGCAAAGAAAATTCTGGAAGATACCCTTCCCAGGTATGGCTTCCCCGTCCAGATAGGGTCAGATAATGGGCCCGCCTTCGTCGCTAAGGTAAGTCAGGATTTGGCTTCCATCCTTGGGGCAAATTGGAAACTACATTGCGCTTACAGGCCCCAGAGTTCAGGACAGGTAGAAAGGATGAATCGGACCTTAAAAGAGACCTTAACTAAATTGACTATGGAGACTGGCGCTAATTGGGTGGTCCTTCTCCCCTACGCTCTGTTCCGGGCCCATAATACCTCCATAATACCCCTTACAGACTGGGCCTTACCCCTTACGAAATCATGTCTGGCAGACCTCCAACCCTGGTTCCCAGCTTAAAAGATGATCTGCTTAAGTCTGAAACAGAAAATGTCTCTGAATTCTTATTTTCCCTACAAGCCTTGCAGAAAATTCATCAAGAAATCTGGCCCAAGCTGAAGGAACTATATGAGACCGGTCCCCCACCGACACCCCATCCGTACCAGCCGGGAGACTGGGTCCTGGTTAAGTGACACCGACAAGAGACCCTAGAACCCAGGTGGAAGGGACCACTCCAGGTACTCCTGACCACACCCACCACCCTAAAGGTAGAAAGCATCGCGTTGGATCCACTACACCCACGTCAAGCCAGTGGACCCAACCTCCGACCTTCTGGGACCAATCACAGCTGAAGCACCGGCCACGTGGACTGTGGACAGAGCTAAGAACAACCCCTTAAAACTCACCCTGCGCCGGCAACATAGCTCACTGCAAACATGCAGTTAGGTAGTCTAGCCCTAACGTTAGCCGCCCTAGTGGCCACTGGGGAAAACACCGAACCAGCATCTAATCCCTTTGTCTGGAGATTCTGGCTTTATGAAAACCGAACCCACCCTGGACAACCTCATAAGCCCGGGAAATTATTGGCCAGTGCTGATTGCCCCTCCTCAGGGTGCAATAGCCCAATCTTACTAAATTTTACTGACTTTCAAATAGCCAAACCAGTGACACCAATAATATGTTTTGAGTTTGATCAGACTGAATACAATTGTAAACACTATTGGTGGCACCAAAATGCCGGCTATCCTTATAACTATTGTAACATCCATAGGTCCCGTTACTGGGGAGAGGAAGAACAGTTAGACCCTAAGTGGCCCTTCCATCGTAGACGGGATGGAGACTTTTCATATACATGGATAGTTAGAGACCCCTGGAACTCCCGCTGGACCACGCCTCAACATGGGGCTGTATACTACTCCCCCTCCTCCACATGGCCTAGCAGTCACCTCTATCTGTGGCGAGGCCTAGTGCAAGTACTGCCCCTGGTCCATGGGGATATCCAACGACAGGAAAACAGACTAACACAAGACTTACGTCCTTTCTCCTGGTTAAAATTATTACAAGAAGGACTAGAGCTTGCTAACCTTACAGGACTTCACAGCCTGTCTGGCTGCTTTCTGTGTGCCACCCTAGGGCATCCACCGCTAACCGCTGTCCCTCTGCCATGGGGATCCTCTACCTCTGCCCAAGCTAACAACCTCCGAAACCTCTCATATGCCCCTATCCTAAACGTGCCCCTATACCTAAACCCCAGTCAGGAGAAGTTTCCCTACTGCTTCTCAGGAACCAATTCCAGCCTCTGCAGCATCACTGCAGTGCCCCCTAATATCACCCTAAGGGCTCCACCGGGCATATTCTTCTGGTGTAATGGGACATTATCTAAGGACCTATCTAGTCCCTCTGTTACCAACCTACTGTGTCTTCCTGTCACATTAGTTCCCCGGTTGACTCTACTAACTGCTGGCGAGTTCCTAGGGTACACCGGTAACTGGACTAGTACTGCCATTCACCCAGTCCCTAGACCGAGACCTGCATGAGCCATATTTCTCCCCCTCATTGCAGGAATCTCCCTCACCGCATCCCTCATTGCGGCCGGGATGGCGGGGGGAGCCCTAAGTCACACCCTCATAGAAAGCAACAAGTTGTACCAACAATTTGCCGTTGCTATGGAGGAGTCAGCTGAGTCCCTTGCATCCCTTCAGCGGCAGCTCACGTCCCTAGCTCAAGTAACCTTGCAGAACCGGAGGGCCCTAGACCTACTCACTGCTGAAAAAGGTGGTACATGTATGTTTCTAAAAGAAGACTGTTGTTTCTACATAAATGAATCAGGGCTTGTAGCAGACCGGGTCCAACAGTTACGCAAGTTAAGCACTGAAGTAAAAACACGGCAGTTTGCTTCAGTTGCAGACCAATGGTGGAATTCCTCTATGTTTTCTCTGTTAGCCCCCTTCCTTGGACCCCTGCTAAGTCTACTATTTCTGCTAACCGTAGGACCTTGTGTTGTTAACAGAATTTTGCAGTTTGTCAGAGAAAGGTTTGACACTGTTCAGCTCATGGTCCTCAGAGCCCAATACCAACCTGTAGACGCTGAGACAGAGTCAGACTTACAAGACCCAAGATTGGCTCTAGAGTTACCTGAAAAGAAGGGGGGAATGAAAGGAATGAGGCACATCCCCCATATATCTCCCAACTTCCTGAG
>NW_020256218.1:0-1087 GCF_003255815.1 Theropithecus gelada
TCTCTCACACACACACACACACACACAGACAGAGAGAGGGAGAGAGAGAGAGAGAATGAGAGTGAGAGAGCTGAATTCTAGGGTGAGACTGTGTGTCATGTCAAGGAATGAGTCTTGCTCTCCCTCCCTCCCCATCTCTCTCCCTTGCAATTTGCATCTTTATGTGCACAATCNTTCTTCTTCTTCTTCTTCCTCTTCTTCCTCTTCTTCCTCTTCTTCCTATTCTTTGCCTTGCCTTGGAGCAAATGAGAATTGGCCTGGTGGGACAATTGGCCTGGTGGGGGCTTTCCTCATCTGCCTGGGGGAATGATGATCTATCTGCTGCTTCTGTGTCTGGGGTGTCATGGATAGGCAACATGAATGTTTTAAGCAACAGACTGTAGCTTCTTTATTTCCTGCCTTCTTCTCTCCCCCTGGCCACTTGGGTCCTGGGCTGGGCTCCCTGTTTTGGCTCAAGTTCCTGCTGATGTGTTAGCAGGCGCCCAGGCCAGCCTGGCCTCCTGTGGTTGAGACTCCTTCACTGGGGCTGATAAGTTCCCCGCAGGGCCTGGGGTTTTGGATTGTGTCTCTCTGGTCTGTTGCATGTCTGGAGGACACTGGATGCTCCAGCTAGAAAATCCTTAAGATTATCCCCAGGAGAAACTGGGACCTACCCTGGATCACTTCACACATGGGCTCTGGTCTGATCTGGTTTCATCTTAGCCACTCCTGTGCCAGGCCTCCACCCCCGGCTTCCTGTCAGGAGATCCTGTAATCCAGGAAGCTGGGGCCACACAAACAGGATGCCCTTCCTCCCCTTTCTCATGGCCGCCTCTTGCAATGGGGCACAAGGGTTGGTCTTTCTACCTCTTCCTCTAGTGGCTAAACTCAATTTTCAGAAAACCCAAAGGGCTTCATTATCCATTACGGGGCTGTAGGATGGACCTGGTAGGATGTGTATGTCTGGCTTGATGACTGTGAGAAACGTTTTATATGTGATTATTCTTACATGTGTGAGATGTGTCTCTGTACAGGGCTAAATCTATATGTTCCCTGTATGTGATCATCTCTCTCCCTCTCTCTGTCTGTGTGTGTGTGTGTGTGTGTG
>NW_020256219.1:0-613 GCF_003255815.1 Theropithecus gelada
GCTGTGGAATCTGAGAACAGATATTTCGGATCCCGTTGAAGACTATAGGGCCAAAGGATATACCCTCCGATAACAAAGAGAAAGAAGCTTTCTGAGAATCTTCTTTGTATTTTGTGAAATCATCTCACAGAGTTACAGCTTTCCCCTCAAGAAGCCTTTCGCTAAGACAGTTCTTGCGGAATTGGCAAAGTGATATTTGGAAGCCCATGGAGTTCTATGGTGAAAAAGGAAATATCCTCCGATGAAATCTGGAAAGAAGCTTTCTGAGAAACTGCTTAGTGTTCTGTTAATTCATCGGACAGAGTTACATCTGCATTTCGTGGATCTCTTTGCTAGCCTTATTTCTGTGCAATCTGAGAACAGATATTTCGGATCCCTTTGAAGACTATTGGGCCAAAGTAAATATCCTCTGATAAGAAAGAGAAAGAAGATTTCTGAGAAACTACTTTGTGTTCTGTGAAACCATTTCACAGAGTTACAGCTTTCCCCTCAAGAAGCCTTTCGCTAAGACAGTTCTTGTTTAATTGGCAAAGTGCTATTTGGAAGCCCTTAGAGGGCTATGGTGAAAAAGGAAATATCCTCTGATGAAATCTGGAAAGAAGCTTTCTGAGAA
>NW_020256219.1:657-1086 GCF_003255815.1 Theropithecus gelada
CTCACAGAGTTACATCAGTATTTCGTGGATCTCTTTGCTAGCCTTATTTCTGTGGAATCTGAGAACAGATATTTCGTATCCCTTTTAAGACTATAGGGCCAAAGGAAATATCCTCCGATAAGAAAGAGAAAGAAGCTTTCTGAGAAACTTCTTTGAGTTCTGTGAAATCATCTCACAGAGTTACAGCTTTCCCCTCAAGAACCCTTTCGCTAAGACAGTTCTTGTGTAATTGGCAAAGTGATATTTGGAAGCCCATAGAGGGCTAGGTTGAAAAAGGAAATATCCTCCGATGAAATCTAAAAAGAAGCTTTCTGAGAAACTGCTTAGTGTTCTGTTAATTCATCTCACAGTGTTATATCTGTATTTCGTGGGCTTTTGCTACCCTTTCTTCTGTGGAATCTGAGAACAGATATTTCGGATCCCTTTGAA
>NW_020256220.1:0-1087 GCF_003255815.1 Theropithecus gelada
TTTGAAGACTATAGGGCCAAAGGAGATATCCTCCGATAAAAAAGAGAAGGAAGCTTTCTGACAAACTTCCTTGTGTTCTGTGAAATCATCTCACAGAGTTACAGCTATCCCCTCAAGAAGCCTTTCGCTAAGACAGTTCTTGTGGAATTGGCAAAGTGACATTTGGAAGCCCATAGAAGGCTATGGTGAAAAAGAAATATCCTGAGATGAAATCTGGAAAGAAGCTTTCTGAGAAACTGCTTAGTGTTCTGTTAATTCATCTCACAGAATTACATGTGCATTTCGTGGATCTCTTTGCTAGCCTTATTTCTGTGGAATCTGAGAACAGATATTTCGAATGCCTTTGAACACTATAGGGCTATAGGAAATGTACTCCGATAACAAAGAGAAAGAAGCTTTCTGATAAACTTTCTTGTGTTCTGTGAAATCATCTCACAGAGATACAGCTTTCCCCTCAAGAAGCCTTTCGCTAAGACAGGTCTTGTGGAATTGGCAAAGTGATATTTGGAAGCCCATAGAGGGCTATGTTGAAAAAGGAAATATCCTCAGATGAAATCTGGAAAGAAGCTTTCTGAGAAACTGCTTAGTGTTCTGTTAATTCATCTCANGGAATCTGAGAACAGATATTTCGGATCCTTTTGAAGACTATAGGGCCATAGGAAATATCCTCCGATAACAAAGAGAAAGAAGCTTTCTGAGAAACTTCTTCGGGTTCTGTGAAATCATCTCACAGAGTTACAGCTTTCCCCTCAAGAAGCGTTTCGCTAAGACAGTTCTTGTGGAATTGGCAAAGTGATATTTGGAAGCCCATAGAGGGCTATGTTGAAAAAGGAAACATCCTCAGATGAAAACTGGAAAGAAGCTTTCTGAGAACCTACTTAGTGTTCTGGTAGTTCATCTCACAGAGGTACATCTGTATTTAGTGGATCTCTTTGCTAGCCTTATTTCTGTGGAATCTGAGAACAGATATTTCGGATTCCTTGGAAGAATACAGGGCCAAAGCAAATATCTTCTGATAACAAAGAGAAAGAAGCTTTCGGAAAACATTCTTTGTGTTCTGTGAAATCATCTCACAGAATTACAGCTT
>NW_020256221.1:0-1086 GCF_003255815.1 Theropithecus gelada
TTCCTGTTTCACCATAGCCCTCTATGGGCTTCCACATATCACTTTGCCAATTCCACAAGAACTGTCTTAGCTAAAGGCTTCTTGAGGGGAAAGCTCTATCTCTGTGAGATGATTTCACAGAACACAAAGATGTTTCTCAGAAAGCTTCTTTCTCTTTGTTATCGGAGGATATTTCCTGTGACCCTATACTCTTCACAGGGATCCGAAATATCTGTTCTCAGAATCCACAGAAATAAGGCTAGCAAACAGACCATGAAATACAGATGTAACTCTGTGAGATGAATTAACCGAATACTAAGCAGTTTCTCAGAAAGCTTCTTTCCGGATTTCATCTGACGATATTTCCTTTTTAACCGTAGCCCTCTATGGGTTTCGAAATATCACTTTGCAAATTCCACGAGAACTGTCTTAGCGAAAGGCTTCTTGAGTGGAATTCTGCAACTCTGTGAGATGACTTCACAGAACACAAAGAAGTTTCTCAGAAAGCTTCTTTCTCATTGTTATCGGAGGATATTTCCTTTGGCCCTATAGTTTTCAAAGGGATCCGAAATATCTGTTCTCAGATTCCACAGAAATAAGGCTAGGAAACAGATCCACGAAATACAGATGTAACTCTGTGAGTGGAAGTCACACATCACAGAGCAGTTTCTCAGAAAGCTTCTTTCCAGATTTCATCTGAGGATATTTCCTTTTTCAATGTAGCCCTCTATGGGCTTCCAAATATCACTTTGCGAATTCCACAAGAACTGTCTTAGCGAAAGGCTTCTTGAGGGGAAAGCTGTAACTCTGTGAGATGATTTAACAAAACACAAAGAAGTTTCTCAGAAAGCTTCTTTCTCTTTGTCATCGGAGGATATTTCCTTTGGACCTGCAGTCTTCAAAGGGATCCGAAATATCTGTTCTCAGATTCCACAGAAATAAGGCTAGCAAAGAGATCCACGAAATACAGATGTAATTCTGTGAGATGAATTAACAGAACACTAAGCAGTTTCTCAGAAAGCTTCGTTCCAGATTTCATCTGAGATTATTTCCTTTTTCACCATACCCCTCTATGGGCTTCCAAATATCACTTTGCCAATTCCACAA
>NW_020256222.1:0-1086 GCF_003255815.1 Theropithecus gelada
CTAATATTCAGAATCTACAAGGAACTCAAATTAGCAAGAAAAAAAAACCCATCAAAAATTGGCTAAGAATATAAATAGACAATTCTCAAAAGAAGATGCACAAATGGCCAAAAAACATATGAAAAAATGCTCAATATCACTAGTGATCAGGGAAGTGCAAATCAAAACCACAATGCATACCACCTTACTCCTGCAAGAATGGCCATAATCAAAAAATGAAAAAAAAAAATAGATGTTGGTGGGGATGCAGTGAAAGGGGCACACTTTTACACTGCTAGTGGGAATGTAAACTAGTACAACCACTATGGAAAACACTATGGAAATTCCTTAAAGAACTGAAAGTAGAATTACCATTTGATCCAGCAATCCCACTACTGGGTATCTACCCAGAGGAAAGAAGACATTATACAAAAAAGACACGTGCACATACATGTTTATAGCAGCACAATTCACAACTGCAAAAATATGGAACCAGCCTAAATGCCCATCGATTAATGAGTGGATAAAGGACACACACACACACACACACACACACACACACACCACAGAATACTATTCAGCCACAAAAGGGAATGAAATAATGGCACTCATAGCAACCTGGATGGAATTGGAGACCATTATTCCACGTGAAGTAACTCAGGAATGGAAAACCAAACATCATATGTTCTCACTCATAAGTGGGAGCTAAGCTATGAGGATGTAAAGACATAAGAATTATACAGTGGACTTTGGGGACTCAGGGAAAAAGGTGGGAGGGAGGTAAGGGATAAAAGAGTACAAATTGGGTACAGTGTAGACTGCTCGGGTGATGTGTGCACCCAAATCTCACAAATCACCACTAAATAATCTACTCATGTAACCAAACGCCACCTGTTCCCTAAAGACCTATGGAAATAACAAAAGTAAAAAGTAAATTAAAAAAAAGAAAGAGATGTACATCTTTGTATGGGAAGCACCAGGTAAACATCTGCCTCTGTTTAATTCTGAGGGGAGTGATGTAGGGGTAAAAAGGGAGCAAGTAAGGAAGTGAAGAGGAAGATGTCTTAAGCTGGGCTAGGGAGGTAGTTGAATACATTTAAGAAGCAG
>NW_020256223.1:0-1087 GCF_003255815.1 Theropithecus gelada
GCTTTTTGAAAAACCGCTTAGTGTTCTGTTAATCCATCTCACAGAGTTATATCGGTATTTCGTGGATATCCTTGCTAGCCTTAGTTCTGTGAAATCTGAGAAGAGATATTTCGGATCCCTTTGAAGACTATAGGGCCAAAGGAAATATCCTCCGATAACAAAGAGAAAGAAGCTTTCTGAGAAACTTCTTTGTGTTCTGTGAAATCATTTCACAGAGTTACAACTTTCCCCTCAAGAAGCCTTTCGCTAAGACAGTTCTCCTGGAATTGGCAAAGTGATATTTGGAAGCCCATAGAGGGCTATGGTGAAAAAGGAAATATCCTCAGAAGAAATCTGGAAAGAAGCTTTCTGAGAAACTGCTTAGTGTTCTGTTNATATTTGGAAGCCCATAGAGGGCTATGGTGAAAAAGGAAATATCCTCAGAAGAAATCTGGAAAGAAGCTTTCTGAGAAACTGCTTAGTGTTCTGTTAATTCATGTCACAGAATTACATCTGTATTTCGTGGATCTCTTTGCTAGCCTTTTTTCTTTGGAATCTGAATACAGATATTTGGGATCCCTTTGAATTCTATAGGGCCAAAGGAAATATCCTCCAATAACAAAGAGAAAGAACCTTTCTGAGAAACTTCTTTGTGTTCCGTGAAATCATTTCACAGAGTTACAACTTTCCCCTCAAGAAGCCTTTCGCTAAGACAGTTCTCCTGGAATTGGCAAAGTGATATTTGGAAGCCCCTAGAGGGCTATGGTGAAAAAGGAAATATCCTAAGATGAAATCTGGAAAGAAGCTTTCTGAGAAACTGCTTAGTGTTCTGTTATTTCATCTCACAGAGTTACATCTCTATTTCGTGGATCTCTTTGCTAGCCTCATTTCTGTGGAATCTGAGAACAGATATTTCGGATCTCTTTGAAGCCTATAGGGCCTAAGGAAATATCCTCCGATAACAAAGAGAAAGAAGCTTTCTGAGAAACTTCTTTGTGTTCTGTGAAATCATCTCCCAGAGTTACATCTATCCCCTCAAGAAGCCTTTCGCTAAGACAGTTCTTGTGGAATTGGGAAAGTGATATTTGGAAGCCCATAGAGGGCTATG
>NW_020256224.1:0-920 GCF_003255815.1 Theropithecus gelada
GGTTGTAACCTCTTCATAAGCAGTTTTCATTTCGGAGAATTTACATTCCACATCTTTAAGGGTGAGTTCCTTCTTATTTAGTGAAGCCATGTTATCCTTGCTTAACTGCTCCAATTGTTTTTCATGTTTTGCTTGTGTCTAAAACGAATGAAAAGAATACACTTTTAAAACAATTATAACCTAATTACCATATGTTTTTTTTTTTTTTTTTTTTTTTTTGAGACGGAGTCTCGCTCTGTCGCCCAGACTGGAGTGCAGTGGCGGGATCTCAGCTCGCTGCAAGCTCCGCCTCCCGGGTTTACGCTATTCTCCTGCCTCAGCCTCCCGAGTAGCTGGGACTACAGGCGCCAGCCACCTCGCCCGGCTAGTTTTTTTTTTTTTTGTATTTTTTAGTAGAGACGGGGTTTCACCGTGTTAGCCAGGATGGTCTCGATCTCCTGACCTCGTGATCCGCCCGTCTCGGCCTCCCAAAGTTCTAGGATTACAGGCTTGAGCCACCGCGCCCGGCCAATTACCATATGTTTTTTTCCTTTCATTTTGAGTCAGTGATTCAAAGAGCAATTTTGAATATGTTAAAAAAAAAAGAGGCTGCGCCCGGCGCGGTGGCTCAAGCCTGTAATCCCAGCACTTTGGGAGGCCGAGATGGGTGGATCACGAGGTCAGGAGATGGAGACCATCCTGGCTAACACAGTGAAACCCCATCTCTACTAAAAAAATACAAAAAACTAGCCGGGCGAGGTGGCGGGCGCCTGTAGTCCCAGCTACTCGGGAGGCTGAGGCAGGAGAATGGCGTAAACCCGGGAGGCGGAGGTTGCAGTGAGCTGAGATCCGGCCATTGCACCCCAGCCTGGGTGACAGAGCAAGACTCTGTCTCAAAAAAAAAAAAAAAAAAAAAAAAAAAAAAGAGAGGATGTAAAAAT
>NW_020256224.1:1003-1086 GCF_003255815.1 Theropithecus gelada
CTAAAAAAAAAAAAAAAAAAAAAAAAAAAAAAGAGTCTGGAGCTTAACATATTTATCAGCAATATCAAAAAAACTAATAACTG
>NW_020256225.1:0-1086 GCF_003255815.1 Theropithecus gelada
ATCTAGGCCATGTTGCCTTCAGCAACTGTACCTCCATAACCAATGTCACCGGTCCCATATGCGCTGTAAATGGTTCGGTCTTTCTCTGTGGCAATAACATGGCATACACTTATCTACCCACAAACTGGACGGGGCTTTGCGTCCTAGCAACTCTCCTCCCCAACATTAACATCATTCCCGGAGATAAACCGGTTCCTATCCCTGCTATTAATCATTTTATATATAAACCTAAACGGGCCATACAGTTTATTCCTTTACTAGCTGGGCTAGGAATCACCACAGCCTTCACAACAGAAGCTACAAGCCTAAGTGTCTCTGTAACCCAATATACAAAATTATCTAATCAGCTAATTTCTAATGTACAAATCTTATCCAGCACCATACAAAATCTGCAAAATCAAGTAAACTCATTAGCCGAAGTGGTTCTCCAGAACAGAAGGGGGCTAAATCTACTTACAGCAGAACAAGGAGGAATCTGTTTAGCCCTGCAAAAAAAAATGCTGCTTTTATGCTAACAAATCAGGAATTGTAAAAAACAAAATAAAAACCTTACAAAAAAAAACTAAAAAAACGCAAAAAAAATCTAGCTTCCAACCCACTTTAAACTGGGCTTCAAGGGCTCCTCCCTTACCTCCTGCCCTTTATTGGCCCTCTACTTACCCTCTTGCTCTTACTCACCATTGGGCCGTGCATTTTTAACCGTCTAACTGCTTTTATTAATAATAAATTAAACATAATACACGCTATGGTGCTAACCCAACAGTATCAAGTGCTCAAAACCAATAAAGAGGCTCAAAATTGAGCCTCTAAAACACAAAAAAAAGGGAAAAATGAAAAGTAAAACTTTTAGGCCCTCCCCGTAAATGGTTCTGTTTGTTCGTGGCGCAGGCAGAGTTTGTTGCAAGGCTAAATGTAAGACTTGTTACTAAATAATTAACTGCCTTTGTTCTGCTTCTGTAAAACTGCTTTCCCGCCCTCCGAATTGTAAAACAAGCCCTGCCTCAGCCGGAAATTCCAAACCAGTATGCTAAAGGTGGCGGGGCCCGATCGCTGCAACCCAGACCCAAGGTTGCATCAGCAAAGGAA
>NW_020256226.1:0-1086 GCF_003255815.1 Theropithecus gelada
AAAAAAAAATACATTGTTTGTTTTTACTTTTCCATCAGGAAATCTGTACTCCTTTCAGAATGCATATGTACTTTCATTTCATCTTTTCTCTTAGCAGTATTCATTTGATGTTTGAATCAATAAATAATCAATACAAATTCTTCAGCCATGCATTTAGGCCCCATCTTGAACTACCCTATTTTCTGCTACATCTCTAAGCACTGCCTCTCTCATGATATATCTGTAAATCGCATACGTGAACTCTATGGAATTCCAATACTATGATGGATCTTGTATATAGTTGCCAACCCCTCCTCCCCAGTTTACCTGCCTGAAATTCTCAGGAATTTCCTTTTTTTTTTTTTTTTTTTTGTAATGTAGTTTAATTTTATTTAGAAAACGAAAGAGAATATAGTTTTAAAACTTTTGACTTACATATACTCTTGATCCTTGAATAACGCTAGTTGGAACTATGTGAGTCACTTATAATTGGAGTTTCTTCTGCTTTTGCCACCCCTGAGACAGAAACCCCTCCTTTTTCTCCTCCTTGTTAGCTTACTCAATATTAAGATGATGAAGATGAAAACCTTTATAATGATACGCTTCTACTAATTGTATTCACTGTTGCATTAATGAATAGTAAATATATTTTTCTTTTGATTTTCTTGATAACATTTTCTTTCCTTTAGCTATCCTTATTGTAAAAATACAGTATACACATAACATATAAATTATGCATTAATCAACTGTTAACATTATCAGTAAGGCTTCTAGTCAACAGAAGGCTATTGATACCAAAGTTTTGAGGAAGTCAAACGTTACATGCTGATTTCTGACTTCATGGGATCGTGGCACTCCAACCACCAAGTTGTTCAAGGGTCAACTCTAAGTTTCTTAAATTTTTTTTTTTTTTATCATTCAGATAATCTGAGAGTCTCTTTGTGAACACTCAAAGACTTTATCTTTCTGTGAAACCCTGTGTTTATCTCATGCAATAATTATTGCATTCCATAGTGGTAGTGTATTTTCTCATACCTATTAATATTTTATATCATTCCCCAGGAAACGAAAAATATTTTAGCTGAATATGTTGATATTAGCAATAAA
>NW_020256227.1:0-1085 GCF_003255815.1 Theropithecus gelada
CAAAGTGACATTTGGAAGCCCATAGAGGGCTATGGTGAAAAAGGAAATATCCTCGGATGAAATCTGGAAAGAAGCTTTCTGAGAAACTGCTTAGTGTTCTGTTAATTCATCTCACAGAGTTACATCTGTATTTCGTGGATCTCTTTGCTAGCCTTATTTCTGTGGCATCTGAGAACAGATATTTCGGATTCCTTTGAAGACGATAAGCCCAAAGGAAATATCCTCCAATAACAAAGAGAAGGAAGCTTTCTGAGAAACTTCTATGTGTTCTGTAAAATCATCTCACATTGTTACAGCTCTCCTCTCAAGAAGCCTTTCGCTAAGACAGTTCTTGTGGAATGGGTAACGTGACATTTGGAAGGGCATAAAGAGCTATGGTGAAAAAGGAAATATCCTCGGATGAAATCTGGAAAGAAGCTTTCTGAGAAACTGCTTACTGTTCTGTTAATGCATCTCACAGAGTTACATCTGTATTTCGTGGATCTCTTTGCTCGCCTTATTTCTGTGGAATCTGAAAACAGATATTTCGGATCCTTTTAAGACTATAGGGCCAAAGGAAATATCCTCCGATAACAAAGAGAAAGAAGCTTTCTGAGAAACTTCTTTCTGTTCTGTGAAATCATCTCACAGAGTGACAGCTTTCCCCTCAAGAAGCCTTTCGCTAAGAGAGTTCTTGTGGAATTGGCAAAGTGACATTTGGAAGCCCATAGAGGGCTATGGTGAAAAAGGAAATATCCTCGGATGAATTCTGGAAAGAAGCTTTCTGAGAAACTGCTTAGTGTTCTGTTAATTCATCTCAAAGAGTTACATCTGTATTTCGTGGATCTCTTTGCTAGCCTTATTTCTGTGGCATCTGAGAGCAGATACTTCGTATCCCTATGAAAACGATAGGGCCAAAGGAAATATCCTCCGATAACAAAGAGAAAGAAGCTTTCTGAGAAACTTCTTTGTGTTCTGTGAAATCATCTCACAGAGTTACAGCTTTCCCCTCAAGTAGCCTTTCGCTAAGTCAGTTCTTCTGGAATTGGCAAAGTAATATTTGGAAGCCCATAGAGGACTATGGTGAAAAAGAAAATTTCCTCGGA
>NW_020256228.1:0-7216 GCF_003255815.1 Theropithecus gelada
TGGATGGATGGATGGATGGATGGATGGATGGATGGATGGATGGGTGGGTGGATGGGTGGATGAGTGGGTGGATGGTTGGATGGATGGATGGATGGATGGATGGATGGGTGGGTGGATGGATGGATGGATGGGTGGGTGGATGGGTGGATGGATGGGTGGATGGGTGGGTGAGTCAGGAGCTCAGAGGAGGGAGAGATGAATTCTGCCCAATGAATTCTGCCTGGGGATGCTGCAGAAGGCTAGACAGGGGCTGGTTGGATGTGGGGGTCAAAGGGAGACAGTATGGCAAAGGTGTGGAGGTGGGATGACAGGGCACACTCAGGGAACAAAGAGTAATCAAAGAACAGGTGAAAATAATGGGAGATGATTTCAGAAAGTGAATTGGGGTGTGGCCTTTGGCTTCTTCACCCCCTGCACAGAACTGTCTCACTCACCCCCTGTACAGAACTGTGATGGGAGATCCTGTTTTTGCTGCAGTCTACCTACCTCACCCCTAAAAAAAACCATAGCAGCATGTGCTGGACTTCACCAGCCAACAGAATTTAAGTCTAAATTTAAATGCAATTACGCACAGATGGCTGGTGGCTCCCGTATTAGATCTTTCTAGAATCTTCTAGAATGTTCTAGTCCAGCGTTATCCAATAGAACTTTCTACAATGATGAAAACGATTATGGGAATGGTCTAAATCTGCACTGTGTGATACAGAGTCACCAGCTGTGCATGGTGATTTGTCACCTGAAATGAGGCGAGGACAACTGGGAAGCTGAATTTTTTATTCTACTGAGCTTGAATTTTATGTATACATATCTTTATTTATTTATTTATTTATTTATTTATTTATTTATTTATTTATTTATTTGAGACAGGGTCTTGCTCTGTCACCCAGGTTGGAGTGCAGTGGTGTGATCGCAGCTCACTGCAGCCTCTGCCTCCCAGGGCTCAAGTGATTCTCCTGCCTCAGCCTCCCGAGTAGCTGGGATTACAGGCACTCGCCATCACACCTGGCTAATTTTTATACTTTTAATGGGGTTTTACCATGTTGGCCAGGCTGGTCTGGAACTCCCAACCTCAGGTGATCCACCCACCCCAGCCTCCCAAAGTGCTGGGATCACAGCTGTGACCCACTGAGCCTGGTCTTCCTTTTTTTTTTTTTTTTTTTTTGTTTTGAGACAGAGTCTTGCTCTGTCACCCAGGCTGGAGTGCAGTGGCACAGTCTCAGCTCACTGCAACCTCCACCTCCCAGGTTCAAGGGATTCTCTGCCTCAGCCTCCTGAGTAGCTGGGATTACAGGCATGCGCCACCGCGCCTGGCTAATTTTTTGTGTTTTTAATAGAGACGAGGTCTCACCATGTTTCCCAGACTGGTCTCCAACTCCTGAACTCAAACGATCCACTTGCCTTGGCCTTCCAAAACGCTGTGATTATAGGTGTGAGCCACCTGGCCTGGACTTATTTATTAAGTCAGGGTCTCGGGCCAGACGCAGTGGCTCACGCCTATAGTCCCAGGACTTTGGGAGGCCGAGGAGGGCAGATCACGAGGGCAGGAGATCAAGACCATCCTGGCTAACACGGCGAAACCCCGTCTCTACTAAAAATACAAAAAGTTAGCCAGGCGTGGTGGCGGGTGCCTTAATCCCAGCTACTCGAGAGGCTGAGGCAGGAGAATCGCTTGAACCCGGGAGGCGGAGCTTGCAGTGAACCAAGATCGCGCCACTGCACTCCAGCCTGGGCGACAGAGCGAGACTCCTTCTCAAAAAAAATAAAAGTCAGGTTCTGGGACCACTGGACACACATCTCACCAAGGACCAACCGGGGAAGAGGAGGCAGGGGTGCCAGCGTTTAGAGGCAGTGGGAGGAGAGTGCCAGGAAAGAGGTCCTGAGGCGGTTTGGCTCTCATCTCGGTTGTAATCACCATGGTCCCCACGTGTGGAGAGAGGGAGCAGGAGGGAGGTGATTGGATCACGGGGGCGGTCCCCATGCTGCTCTCCTGAGAGTGAGTGAGATCTCACGAGATGTGATGGTTTATAAGGCAAAAGTTTTCACTGCTCTTCCTCTCTCTCTTTCGCCTGAGTCAGGTAAGACACGTCTGCTTCCCCGCCGGCGTGATTATACGTTTCCTGCGGCCTCCCCAGCCATGCAGAGCTGTGAGTCTGTGAACCCTCCCCTGTTTATAAATTACCCAGCCTTGGCCGGGCACGGTGGCTCCAGCCTGCAATCCCAGCACTTTCAGAGGCTGAGGTGGGAGGATCAATGAGGCCAGGAGTTTGAGACCACCCTGGCCAACATGGTGAAACCCCCATCTCTACTAAATATACAAAAATTAGCCAGACGTGGTGGCAGGCAACTGTAATCCTAACTACCCGGGAGGCAGACGCAGGAGAATTGCTTGAACCCGGGAGGCAGAGGTTGCAGTGAGCCGAGATGACACCACTGCACTCTAGCCCGGGCAACAGAGGGAGACTCCATCTCGAAAAAATAAATGAAAATAAATAGGCCGGGCGCGGTGGCTCAAGCCTGTAATCCCAGCACTTTGGGAGGCCGAGACGGGCGAATCACGAGGTCAGGAGATCGAGACCATCCTGGCTAACACAGTGAAACCCCGTCTCTACTAAAAATACAAAAAACTAGCCGGGCGAGGTGGCGGCGCCTGTAGTCCCAGCTACTCGGGAGGCTGAGGCCGGAGAATGGCATAAACCCGGGAGGCGGAGCTTGCAGTGAGCTGAGATCCGGCCACTGCACTCCAGCCTGGGTGACAGAGCCAGACTCTGTCTCAAAAAAAAAAAAAAAAAAAGAAAATAAATAATAAAACAATAAATTAGGCCGGGCGCGGTGGCTCAAGCCTGTAATCCCAGCACTTTGGGAGGCCGAGACGGGCGGATCACGAGGTCAGGAGATCGAGAGCATCCTGGCGAACACGGTGAAACCCCATCTCTACTAAAAAAATACAAAAAACTAGCCGGGCGAGGCGGCGGGCGCCTGTAGTCCCAGCTACTCGGGAGGCTGAGGCAGGAGAATGGCGTAAACCCGGGGGGCGGAGCTTGCAGTGAGCTGAGATCCGGCCACTGCACTCCAGCCCGGGCGACAGAGCCAGACTCCGTCTCAAAAAAAAAAAAAAAAAAAACAATAAATTACCCAGGCTTGGTAGTATCCTCCTGCCTTGGCCTACTAAAGTGCCGGGATTACAGGTGTGAGCTCCTGCACCAGGCTTCATGGTGAGAGTTATAAGCCAGAGACCTCCATCCTTGTGGTCCCTGAATTACCGGGGGGTGGTGGGGGGCGGTTTGGGGAACACAGATGGGAATTAATTCCATAGGTGTTTATTATAATTAGTTGAGTGCCTTGTTTATTGCCAAAGCCCACAGTGGATAAGACCGCTCTCGGCTGGGTGTGGTGGCTCACGCCTGTCATCCCAGCACTTTGGGAGGCCAAGGTGGATGGATCACCTGAGGTCAGGAGTTCGAGACCAGCCTAACATGGCGAAACTATCTCTACTAAAAATACAAAAATTAGCCGGGTGTGGTGGTGCATGCCTGTAATTCCAGCTACTCGGGAGGCTGAGGCAGGAGAATCGCTTGAACCCGGGAGATTGCAGTGAGCCGAGATCACGCCATTGCCCTCCAGCCTGGGCAACGAGAAACTCTGTCTCACACAAAAAACGGTGGGGGGCGCTCTCTGCTACCCCACTGCCTCCCCGACCCCATTGAGACCCCATCTCCTTCCCCATCCCGACCCCGCAGCAGCCAGGGGGGGACCAGAACGGCACGTTCTCTGTCGCCACCGTGTGGTCAGCGCCGCACATGACACCCTGTCCCGCAGCTACTTCGGAGCCCTGAATCCCCGGGAAATTTCCGGGACTTGTCCAAAGTGGAGACGCAGGTCTCTTCGCTCGGGGCTGCGAGCTTCCCCCGCGTACAAACGGGCGCAGCTGTTCCCCCGTTTTCCTGCCGTTGGCCGACCCTCACCAGCAGTTCAACGCTCGTACGCAGTGGGGGCTCATTAAATATTTGCTGATTGGCCGGGAGCAGTGGCTCACACCTGTAATCCCAGCACTTTGGAAGGCCGAGGCGGGCGGATCACCTGAGGTAAGGAGTTCGAGACCAGTCTGGCCAACATGGTGAAACCCGGTCTCTACTAAAAATACAAAAATTAGCTGAGCGTGGTGGTGGGTACTTGTAATCCCAGCTACTGGGGAGGCTGAGGCAGGAGAATCTCTTGAACCCGGGAGGCGGAGGTTGCAGTTAGCCGAGATCACGCTACTGCACTCCAGCCTGGGCGACAAGAGGGAAGCTCCATCTCTAAACAAACGAACAACAACAACAAAATTGCTGATTGAATGAATTACTGGCAGGGGACACAGAAATGTATTGTTCCTTTACCCAAAGCAGATCCAGTCTCGCCCAGTGTTAGGGGCGACAGAGAGAGATCTGGACACCCTACGCCACCCAGAGAGTTTTACCACTATCCTTTCAAGGGCTGAAAATACTCCACTTAATTGGCTTTTTTCTTTTTTCTCTTTTTATATTTTTTATTTTTATTTATTTATTTATTTATTTATTTTTGAGCCGGAGTCTCGCTCTGTCGCCCAGGCTGGGGTGCAGTGGCCGGATCTCAGCTCACTGCAAGCTCCGCCTCCCGGGTTCACGCCATTCTCCTGTCTCAGCCTCCCGAGTAGCTGGGACTACAGGCGCCCGCCACCTCGCCCGGCTAGTTTTTCGTATTTTTTAGTAGAGACGGGGTTTCACCGTGTTAGCCAGGATGGTCTCGATCTCCTGACCTCGCGATCCGCCTGTCTCGGCCTCCCAAAGTGCTGGGATTACAGGCTTGAGCCACCGCGCCCGGCCTAGTTTTTTGTATTTTTTAGTAGAGACGGGGTTTCACCGTGTTAGCCAGGATGGTCTTGATCTCCTGACCTTGTGATCCACCCGTCTCGGCCTCCCAAAGTGCTGGGATTACAGGCTTGAGCCACGGCACCCGGCCCTCTCTTTTTATTTTTTGAGACGGAGGCTTGCTCGGTCGCCAGGCTGGAGTGCAGTGGTGTGATCTCAGCTCAGTGCAGCCTCCGCCTCCCGGGTTCAAGCGATTCTTCTGCCTCAGCCTCCCAAGCAGCTGGGATTACAGGCACCTGCCACCACGGCCGGCTAATTTTTGTATTTTTTGTAGATACAGGGTTTCACCATTTTGATCTGGCTGGTCTTGAACTCCTGACCTCAGGTGATCTACCAGTCTCGACCTCCCAAAGTGCTGGGATTACAGGCGTGAGCCACCGCTCCTGGCCCATAATTTTTTAATTTAAATTTTTATTGAAATAATTGTAAATTCACATGCAGTTGCAAGAGGAGGGAGGATCCCGTGAGCACAGGACCGCAGGAATTCTTCTAGGTTGCATTGAGCTGTGATCCTGCTACTGCACTCTAGCCTGGGTGATGGAACAAGACCCTGTCTCAGAAAGACAGGAAGGAAGGACCAGGTGCTGTGGCTCATGCCTGTAATCCCAGCATTTTGGGAGGCCAAGGCAGGTGGATCACCTGAGGTCAGGAGTGCGAGACCAGGCTGGTCAACATGGAGAACCTCGTCCACGGTGAACCTGCCTCAGCCTCCGGAGTAGCTGGGATTACAGGCACCCACCACCACACCCGAGTAATTTTTATATTTTTAGTAAAGATGGGATTTCACCATGTTGGCCAGGCAGGTGTTGAACTCCTGACCTTGTGATTCGCTCACCTCGGACTCTCAAAGTGGTGTGATTACAGGCATGAACCACCACACTTGGTTTGGTTTGGTTTTGTGTTTTGTGTTTTGTTTTGTTTTTGAGATGGAGTCTCACTCTGTTGCCCAGGCTAGAGTGCAGTGGTGTGTTCTCGGCTCACTGCAACCTCCGCCTCCCGGGTTCAAGTGATTCTCCTGCCTTAGCTCCCCGAGTAGCTGGGACTACAGGCGCCCGCCACCACGCCCGGCTAATTTTTGTATTTTCAGTAGAGACAGGGTTTCACCATGTTGGCCAGGCTGGTCTCGATTTCTTGACCTTGTGATCCACCTGCCTCGACCTCTCTAAGTGCGGGGATTACAGCCGTGAGCCACCGCGCCCGGTCGGGACAGGCTTTTTTCACTCAGCGTAATTCTCTGGAGTCATCAGGATTTTGAAAACACCCCGTGGGACCCAGACTGACCTACCTGCCAGCACCCCATTTTTTCATAGATTGAAGAGAACCAGTGCCTCAGTGTTCCCATCTGTAAAGTGGGAGAGAAAAGGTCCCCGCTCCCAGGGCGTTGCCAAGGGGCAAGGAAGCTTTATGACGTCACACACAGTTGCCACGGGCAGCAGCCAATCCAGCTGGCCTCAGAGGTAGCCGCCCTTGGCCCCGCCTTGCTTGTTGGTGACTGGAGGAGGCATAATGTCACGTGCTCCCACAGACCAATGAGGAGGTGGTCCGGGGGCTGGGTTCAGCTGTAGCCTCAGCGTGGGAAAAAGGGTAAAACGGAGCTTTGGGGCCAGGCGCCGGGCCTCACGCCTGTAATCCCAGCACTTTGGGAGGCTGAGGCGGGTGGATTGCCTGAGGTCAGGAGTTCGAGACCAGCCTGGCCAACGTGGTGAAACCCCGTCTGTACTAAACATAGAAAAAGTATCCGAGCATAATGACGCCTGTAGTTCCAGCTACTTGGAATCCTGAGGCACGAGAAAATCTCTTGAACCCGGGAGTCGGAAGCTACAGTGAGCTGAGAGCAGGCCACTGCACTCCAGCCTGAGTGACAAGAGCGAGACTCTGTCTTAAAAAATAAAATTGAGCTTTGGAAATTCTTGCCAGGGCAAGTTTTCCTTCTCTCAGGGTTAAATCAGTGGTTTCCAAAAAGAAAAAGAAGGAGAAGGAAGGAGGAGGAGAAATAGGAGGAGAAGGAGTAGCCGGAAGAACAGGGGAGAAGGAAGAAGGGAAAAAAGAAAAAAAAAAATCTTTGAGCCAGGGCTGGAGTGAATTCATGACCATTTCTCGAAGTTCCAACCCTTGTCAGCACCCAAATAAGTGAGGCTATTAATTTTATTTCTGGCAGCACACAGTTCACCCATCTAAGGAAGATTCCAGAAACTTTAGCACGAGGGCGGTGTAGGTGCTTTCCCATCTCTGGAAGTTCTTTTTTTTTTTTTTTTTTTTTTGAGAGAGGGACCCTCTGTCTCACCCGGGAGGGGAGTGGCCGGATCTCAGCTCCCTGCAAGCTCCGCCCC
>NW_020256229.1:0-1085 GCF_003255815.1 Theropithecus gelada
TTTGTTATCGGAGGATATTTCCTTTGGCCCTATAGTCTTCTAAGGGATCCGAAATATCTGTTCTCAGATTCCACAGAAATAAGGCTAGCACAGAGATCCACGAAATACAGATGTAACTCTGTGAGATGAATTAACAGAACACTCAGCAGTTTCTCAGAAAGCTTCCTTCCAGATTTCATTTGAGGATAATTCGTTTGTCACCATAGCCGTTTATGGGCTTCCAAATGTCACTTTGCCAATTCCACAAGAATTGTCTTAGCGAAAGGCTTCTTGAAGGTAAAGCTGTAACTCTGTGAGATGATTTCACAGAACACAAAGAAGTTTCTCAGAAAGCTTCTTTCTCTTTGTTATCGGAGGATATTTCCTTTGGCCCTATAGTCTTCGAAGGGATCCGAAATATCTGTTCTCAGATTCCACGGAAATAAGGCTAGCAAAGAGATCCACGAAATACAGATGTAACTCTGTGAGATGAATTAACAGAACAGTCAGCAGTTTCTCAGAAAGCTTCTTTCCAGATTTCATCTGAAGGTATTTCCTTTTTCACCATAGCCCTCTATGGGCTTCGAAATATCACTTTGCCAATTCCACAAGAACTGTCTTAGCAAAAGGCTTCTTGAGGGGAAAACTGTAACTCTGTGAGATGATTTCACAGAACCAAAGAAGTTTCTCAGAAAGCTTCTTTCTCTTTGTTATCGGAGAATATTTCCTTTGCCCCTATAGTCTTCAAAGGGATCCGAAATATCTGTTCTAAGATTCCACAGAAATAAGGCTAGCAAACACATCCGCGAAATACAGATGTAACTCTGTGAGATGAATTAACAGAACACTCAGCAGTTTCTCAGAAAGCTTCTTTCCAGATATCATCTGACGATATTTCCTTTTTCACCATAGCCCTTTATGGGTTTCCAAATATCACTTTGCCAATTCCAAAAGGACTGCCTTAGCGAAAGGCTGCTTGAGCGGAAAGCTGTAACTCTGTGAGATGATTTCACAGAACACAAAGAAGTTTCTCAGAAACCTTCTTTCTCGTTGTTATAGGAGGATATTTCGTTTGGCCTTATAGTCTTTAAAGGGATCCGAAATAT
>NW_020256230.1:0-1085 GCF_003255815.1 Theropithecus gelada
GATGATTTCACAGAACACAAAGAAGTTTCTAAGAAAGCTTCTTTCTCTTTGCTATCGGAGGATGTTTCCCTTGGCCCAATAGTCTTCAAAGGGATCCGAAATATCTGTTCTCAGATTCCACAGAAATAAGGCTAGCAAAGAGATCCATGAAACACAGATGTAACTCTGTGAGTGGAAGTCACACATCGCAGAACAGTTTCCCAGAAAGCTTCTTTCCAGATTTCATCTGAGGATATTTCCTTTTTCGCCATAGCCCTCTAAGGGCTTCCAAATATCACTTTGCCAATTCCTCAAGAACTGTCTTAGCGAAAGGCTTCTTGAGGAGAAAGCTGTAACTCTGTGAGATGATTTCACAGAACACAAAGAAGTTTCCCATAAAGCTTTTTTCTCTTTGTTATCGGAGGATATTTCCTTTGGCCCTATAGTCTTCAAAGTGACCTGAAATATCTGTTCTCAGATTCCCCAGAAATAAGGCAACCAAAAAGATCCACGAAATACAGATGTAACTCTGTGAGATGAATTAACAGAACACAAAGCAGTTTCTCAGAAAGCTTCCTTCCAGATTTCATGTGAGGATATTTCCTTTTTCACCATAGCCCTCTATGGGCTTCCAAACATCACTTTTCCAATTCCAAAAGAACTGTCTTAGCGAAAGTTTTCCTGAGGGGAAAGCTGTAACTCTGTGAGGTCATTTCACAGAACACAAAGAAGTTTCTCAGAAAGCTTCTTTCTCTTTGTTATCGGAGGATGTTTCCTTTGGCCCTATAGTCTTCAAAGGGATCCGAAATATCTGTTTTCAGATTCCACAGAAATAAGGCTAGTAAAGAGATGCAAGAAATACAGATGTAACTCTGTGAGTGGAAGTCACACATCACAGAGCAGTTTCTCAGATATCTTCTTTCCAGATTTCATCGGAGGATATTTCCATTTTCACCATACCCTCTATGGGCCTCCAAATATCACTTTGCCAATTCCACAAGAACTGTCTTAGCGAGAGGCTTCTGGAGGAGAAAGCTGTAACTCTGTGAGATGATTTCGCAGAACACAAAGAAGTTTCCAAGAAAGCTTCTTTCTCTTTGTTATCG
>NW_020256231.1:0-1085 GCF_003255815.1 Theropithecus gelada
TCTTGAGTGGAAGGTGTAACTCTGTGAGATGATTTCACAGAACACAAAGAAGTTTCTCAGAAAGCTTCTTTCTCTTTGTTATCGGAGGATAGTTCCGTGGGAACTATAGTCTTAAAATTGATCCGAAATATCTTTTCTCAGATTCCACAGAAATAAGGCTAGCAAAGAGATCCGTGAAATACAGATGAAACTCTGTGAGATGTATTAACAGAACACTAAGCAGTTTCTCAGAAAGCTTCTTTCCAGATTTCATCTTAGGATATTTCCTTTTTCACCATAGCCCTCTATCGGTTTCCAAATATCACTTTGCCAATTCCACAAGAACTGTCTTAGCGAAAGTCTTCTTGAGGTGAAACTTGTAACTCTGTTAGATGATTTCACAGAACACAAAGAAGTTTCTCAGAAAGCTTCTTTCTCTTTGTTATGGGAGGATATTTCCTTTGGCCCTATAGTCTTCAAAGGGATCCGAAATATCTATTCTCAGATTCCACAGAAATAAGGCTAGCAAAGAGATCCACGAAATACAGATGTAATTCTGTGAGATGAATTAGCAGAACAATAAGCAGTTTCTCAGAAAGCTTCTTTCCAGATTTCATCTGAGGATATTTCCATTTTCACCATAGCCCTCTATGGGCTTCCAAATATCTCTTTGCCAATTCCACAAGAACTGTCTCAGCGAAAGGCTTTTTGAGGAGAATGCTGTAACTGTGTGAGATGATTTCACAGAACACAAAGAAGTATCTCAGAAAGCTTCTTTCTCTTTGCTATCGGAGGATATTTCCTTTACCCTATATGGCCCTGTAGTCTGCAAAGGGATCCGAAATATCTGTTCTCAGATTCCACAGAAATAAGGCTAGCAAAGAGATCCACGAAATACAGATGTAAATCTGTGAGATGAATTAACAGAACACTAAGCAGTTTCTCAGAAAGCTTCTTTCCATATTTCATCTGAGGATATTTCCTTTTTCAGCATAGCCCTCTAAGGGCTTCCAAATATCACTTTGCCAATTCCACAATAAATGTCTCAGCGAAAGGCTTCTTGAGGGGAACGCTGTAACTCTGTGAGATGATTTCACAGAACACAA
>NW_020256232.1:0-1085 GCF_003255815.1 Theropithecus gelada
CAGAGAAGGTCATAAACGAAATGAAAGAGATGAAAACCATGACACGACAAATACGTAACAAATGGACACGCTTCAGTAACCGACTCGATCAACTGGAAGAAAGAGTATCAGTGATTGAGGATCAAATGAACGAAATGAAGCGAGAAGAGAAACCAAAAGAAAAAAGATGAAAAAGAAATGAACAAAGCCTGCAAGAAGTATGGGATTTTGTAAAAAGACCAAATCTACGTCTGATTGGGGTACCTGAAAGTGAGGGGGGAAATGGAACCAAGTTGGAAAACACTCTTCAGGGTATCACCCAGGAGAACTTCCCCAACCTAGTAGGGCACGCCAACATTCAAATCCAGGAAATAGAGAGAACGCCACAAAGATACTCCTCGAGAAGAGCAACTCCAAGACACATAATTGCCAGATTCACCAAAATTGAAATGAAGGAAAAAATCTTAAGGGCACCCAGAGAGAAAGGTCGGGTTACCCACAAAGGAAGCCCATCAGACTAACAGCAGACCTCTTGGCAGAAACTCTACAAGCCAGAAGAGAGTAGGGGCCAATATTCAACATTCTTAAAGAAAAGAATTTTTAACCCAGAATTTCATATCCAGCCAAACTAAGTTTCATAAGTGAAGGAGAAATAAAATCCTTTACAGATAAGCAAATGCTTAGAGATTTTGTCACCACTAGGCCTGCCTTACAAGAGACCCTGAAGGAAGCACTAAACATGGAAAGGAACAATGAGTACCAGCCATTGCAAAAACATGCCAAAATGTAAAGACCATCGAGGCTAGGAAGAAACTGCATCAACTAATGAGCAAAATAACCAGTTGATATCATAATGGCAGGATCAAGTTCACACATAACAATATTAACCTTAAATGTAAATGGACTAAATGCTCCAATTAAAAGACACAGACTGGCAAACTGGATAAAGAGTCAAGACCCATCAGTCTGCTGTATTCAGGAGACCCATCTCACACGCAGAGACATACATAGGCTCAAAATAAAGGGATGGAGGAAGATTTACCAAGCAAATGGAGAACAAAAAAAAAGCAGGGGTTGCAATACTAGTCTCTGATAAAACAGACTTT
>NW_020256233.1:0-329 GCF_003255815.1 Theropithecus gelada
AGAAACTGCGTAGTGTTTTGTTAATTCATCTCACAGAGGTACATCTGTATTTCGTGGATTTCCTTCCTAGCCTTATTTCTGTGGAATCTGAGAACAGATATTTCGGATCCCTTTGAAGTCTATAGGGAAAAAGGAAATATCCTCCGATAACAAAGAGAAAGAAGATTTCTGAGAAACTTCTTTGTGTTCTGTGAAATCATCTCACAGAGTTACAGCTTTCCCCTCAAGAAGCATTTCGCTAAGACAGTTCTTGTGGAATTGGCAAAGTGATATTTGGAAGCCCATATAGGGCTATGGTGAAAAAGGAAATATCCTCAGATGAAATCTGG
>NW_020256233.1:383-1085 GCF_003255815.1 Theropithecus gelada
ATCCCTTTGAAGTGTATAGGGCCAAAGGAAATATCCTCCGAAAACAAAGAGTAGGAAGCTTTCTGAGAAACTTCTTTGTGTTCTGTGCAATCATCTCACAGAGTTACAGCTTTCCCCTGAAGAAGCCTTTCACTAAGACAGTTGTTGTGGAATTCTCAAAGTGATATTTGGAAGCCCATAGAGGGCTATGGTGAAAAAAGGAAATATCCTCAGATGAAATCTGGATGAAGCTTTCTGAGAAACTGCTCTGTGATGTGCGACTTCCACTCACAGCTTTACATCTGTGTTTCGTGGATCTCTTTGCTAGCCTTATTCCTGTGGAATCTGAGAACAGATATTTCGGATCCCTTTGAAGACTATAGGGCCAAAGGAAATAGCATCCGATAACAAAGAGATAGAAGCTTTCTCAGAAACTGCTTAGTGTTCTGTTAATTCATCTCACAGAGTTACTTCTGTATTTCGTACATCTCTTTCCTAGCCTTATTTCTGTGGAATCTGAGAAGAGATATTTCAGATAAGTTTGAAGTAGGGCAAAAGGAAATATCCTCCGACAACAAAGAGAAATAAGCTTTCTGAGAAACTTCGTTGTGTTCTGTGAAATCATCTCACAGAGTTACAGGTTTCCCCGCAAGAAGCCTTTCGCTAAGACAGTTCTGGTGGAATTGGCAAAGTGATATTTGGAAGCCCATAGAGGGCTATGGT
>NW_020256234.1:0-1086 GCF_003255815.1 Theropithecus gelada
TGGAAGCCCATAGAGGGCTTCCAAATATCACTTTGCCAATTCCACAAGAACTGTCTTAGGGAAAGGCTTCTTGAGGGGAGAGCTGTAACTCTGTGAGATGATTTCACAGAACCCAAAGAAGTTTCTCAGAAAGTTTCTTTCTTTTTGTTATCGGAGTTTATTTCCTTTTTGCCCATTATCTTCAAAGCGATTCGAAAAATCTGTTCTCAGATTCCAAAGAAATAAGGCTAGCAAAGAGATCCACGAAATACAGATGTAACCCTGTGAGATGAATTAACAGAACACTAAGCAGTATCCCAGAAAGCTTCTTTCCACATTTCATCGTAGAATATTTCCTTTTTCACCATAGCCCTCTATTGGCTTCCAAATATCACTTTGCCAATTCCAGAAGAACTGTCTTAGCGAAAGGCTTCTTGAGGCGAAAGCTGTAACTCTGTGAGATGATTTCACAGAACACTAAGAAATTTCTCACAAAGCTTCTTTCTGTTTGTTATGGGAGGATATTTCCTTTAGCCCCATAGTCTTCAAAGGGATCCGAAATATCTGTTCTCAGANGTCTTTGCGAAAGGCTTCTTGAGGCGAAAGCTGTAACTCTGTGAGATGATTTCACAGAACACAAAGAAATTTCTCACAAAGCTTCTTTCTGTTTGTTATGGGAGGATATTTCCTTTAGCCCCATAGTCTTCAAAGGGATCCGAAATATCTGTTCTCAGATTCCACAGAAATAAGGGTAGCAAAGAGATCCACGAAATACAGATGTAACACTGTGAGTGAAAGTGACACATCACAGAGCAGTTTCTCAGAAAGCTTCTTTCCAGATTTCATCTGAGGATATTTCCTTTTTCACCATAGCCCTCTACGGGCTTCAAAATATCACTTTGCCAATTGCACAAGAACTGCCTTAGCGAAAGGCTTATTGAGGGGAAAGCTGTAACTCTGCGAGATGATTTCACAGAACACAACGAAGTTTCTCTGAAAGCTTCATTCTCCTTGTTATCGGAGGATATTTCCTTTGGCCCTATAGCGTTCAAGGGGATCCGAAATATCTGTTCCCAGATTCCAGAGAAATAAGGCTAGCAAAGAGAT
>NW_020256235.1:0-1086 GCF_003255815.1 Theropithecus gelada
TATATAGCAGATACACACCACATACCATACATATATATACACAAGTATAGTTTGTTATGGTATATATAGCAGATACACACCACACAGCATACATGTATATACACAAGTATAGTTTGTTATGGTGTATATAGCAGATCCACACCACATACCATACATGTATATACACAAGTATAGTTTGTTATGGTGTATATAGCAGATACACACCACATACCATACATGTATATACACAAGTATAGTTTGTTATGGTGTATAGAGCAGATACACACCACATACCATACATGTATATACACAAGTATAGTTTGTTATGGTATATATAGCAGATACACACCACATACCATACATGTATATACACAAGTATAGTTTGTTATGGTGTATATAGCAGATCCACACCACATAGCATACATGTATATACACAAGTATAGTTTGTTATGGTATATATAGCAGATCCACACCACATACCATACATGTATATACACAAGTATAGTTTGTTATGGTGTATAGAGCAGATACACGCCACATACCATACATGTATATACACAAGTATAGTTTGTTATGGTGTATATAGCAGATACACACCACATACCATACATGTATATACACAAGTATAGTTTGTTATGGTGTATAGAGCAGATCCACACCACATACCATNACACCACATACCATACATATATATACACAAGTATAGTTTGTTATGGTATATATAGCAGATACACACCACACAGCTTACATACACACACACACACACACACACACGCTTGCTAATTATGTATATATAGACTTAAGTGTATACTTAATTAAGTACACATGTGATAATTATATATACACATACATACTTAATTAGGTTTTGTTAACGTTACTGTAGTCTTTAGAATATGGTCTAGAATATATACACACACACACACACACACATATATATAGCTTCTTTGCCAGCCTAGTGATTTTCTTTGTTCTACTGTGCACCGTATACTGTCTGTAAAAGCTATAAAGACTCAGGTGACAGATTTTCCCGCAGTTTCACTTTCTTCTGTTAGGCAGAAGGTTATCTCACTTTGGTAATGACGTGAGCTGAATTTGGGCTAGGTTGGT
>NW_020256236.1:0-1085 GCF_003255815.1 Theropithecus gelada
CTTTGCTAGCCTTATTTCTGTGGAATCTGAGAACAGATATTTCGAATCCCTTTGAAGATTATAGGGCCAAAGGAAATATCCTCTGATAACAAAGAGAAAGAAACTTTCTGAGGAATTTCTCTGTGTTCTGTGAAATCATCTCACAGAGTTACAGCTTTCCCCTCAAGAAGCCTTTCGCTAAGACCGATCTTGTGGATTTGGCATAGTGATATTTGGAAGCCCAAAGAGGGCTATGGTGAAAAAGGAAATATCCTCAGATGAAATCTGGAAAGAAGCTTTCTGAGAAACTGCTTAGTGTTCTGATAATTCATCTCAGAGAGTTCCATCTGTATTTCGTTGATCACTTTGCTAGCCTTATTTCTGTGGAATCTGAGAACAGATAATTCGGATCCCCTTGAAGATTATAGGGCCAAAGGAAATATCCTCCGATAACAAAGAGAAAGGAGGTTTCTGAGAACCTTCTTTGTGTTCTGTGAAATCATCGCACAGAGTTACAGCTTTCCCCTCAAGAAGCCTTTCGCTACGACAGTTCTTGTGGAATTGGGAAAGTGATATTTGGAAGCCCATAGAAAGCTCTGGTGAAAAAGGAAATATGCTCAGATGAATTCTGGAAAGAAGCTTTCTGAGAAACTGCTTAGTGTTCTGTTAATTCATCACACAGAGTTACATCTGTATTTCGTGGATCTCTTTGCGATCCTTATTTCTGTGGAATCTGAGAACAGATATTTCGGATCCCTTTGAAGACTATAGGGCCAAAGGAAATATCCTCCAATAACAAAGAGAAAGAAGCTTTCTGAGAAACTTCTTTGTTTTCTGTGAAATCATCTCACAGAGTTACAGCTTTCCCCTCAAGAAGCCTTTCGCTACAGTTCTTGTGGAATTGGCAAAGTGATATTTGGAAGCCCATAGAGGGCTATGGTGAAAAAGGAAATATGCTCAGATGAAATCTCGAAAGAAGCTTTCTGAGAAACTGCTCTGTGATGTGTGAATTCCACTCACAGAGTTACATCTGTATTTCGTGGATCTCTTTGCTAGCTTCTTTCTCTTTGTTATCGGAGGATATTTCCTTCGGCCCTATAGTCTTC
>NW_020256237.1:0-1085 GCF_003255815.1 Theropithecus gelada
TTCCTTTTTCACCCTTGCCCTTTATGGGCTTCCAAATATCAGCTTGCCAATTCCACAAGAACTGTCTTAGCGAAAGGCTTCTTGAGGGGAAAGCTGTAACTCTGTGAGATGATTTCACAAAACACAAAGAAGTTTGTCAACAAGCTTCTTTCTCTTTGTTATCGGAGGATATTTCCTTTGGCCCTATAGACTTCAAAGAATGGGATCCGAAATATCTGTTATGAGATTCCACAGAAATAAGGCTAGCAAAGAGATCCACGAAATACAGATGTAACTCTGTGAGTAGAAGTCACACATCACGGAGGAGTTTCTCAGAATGCTTCTTTCCAGATTTCATCTGAGGATATTTCCTTTTTCACCATAGCCCTCAATGGGCTTGCAAATATTACTTTGCCAATTCCACAAAAACTGTCTTAGCGAAAGGCTTCTTGAGGGGAAGCTGTAACTCTGTGAGATGATTTCACAGAACACAAAGAAGTTTCTCAGAAAGCTTCTTTCTCTTTGTTATCGGAGGATATTTCCTTTGGTCCTATAGTCTTCAAAGAAAGGGATCCGTAAAATGACTTCTCAGATCCAACAGAGATAAGGCTAGCAAAGGGATCCACGAAATACAGATGTAACTCTGTGAGATGCATTAACAGAACACTAAGCAGTTTCTCAGAAAGCTTCTTTCCAGATTTCATCTAAGGATATTTCGTTTTTCACCATATCCCTCTATGGGCTTCCAAATCTCACTTTGCCAATTCCACAAGAACAGTCTTAGCGAAAGGCTTCTTGAGGGGAAAGCGGTAACTCTGTGAGATGATTTCACAGAACACAAAGAAGTTTCTCAGAAAGCTTCTTTCTCTTTGTTATCGTAGGATATTTCCTTTGGCCCTATAGTCTTCAAAGAAAGGGATCCGAAATATCTGTTCCCAGATTCCTCAGAAATAAGGCTGGCAAAGAGATCCACGAAATACAGATGTAACTCTGTGAGTAGAAGTCACACATCACAGAGCAGTTTCTCAGAAGGCTTCTTTCTAGATTTCATCTGAAGATATTTCCTTTTTCACCATATCCCTCTATGGGCTTCCAAATATCCCTTT
>NW_020256238.1:0-1085 GCF_003255815.1 Theropithecus gelada
TACCAGAATCTCTGGGACACATTTAAAGCAGTGTGTAGAGGGAAATTAACAGCACTAAATGCACACAAGAGAAAGCAGGAAAGATCTAAAATTGACATTCTAACATCACAATTAAAAGAACTAGAGAAGCAAGAGCAAACGCATTCAAAAGCTGGCAGAAGGCAAGCAACAACTAAGATCAGAGCAGAACTGAAGGAGATAGAGACACAAAAAACCCTCCAAAAAATCAATGAATCCAGGAGTTGGTTTTTTGAAAAGATCAACAAAATTGGCAGACTGCTAGCAAGACTAATAAAGAAAAGAGAGAAGAATCAAATAGATGCAATAAATAATGATAAAGGGGATATCACCACCGACCCCACAGAAATACAAACTACCATCAGAGAATACTATAAACACCTCTACGCAAATAAACTAGAAAATCTAGAAGAAATGGATAATTTCCGGCACACTTACACTCTTCCAAGGCTAAACCAGGAAGAAGTTGAATCCCTGAATAGACCAATAGCAGGCTCTGAAATTGAGGCAATAATTAATAGCCTACCAACCAAAAAAAGTCCAGGGCCAGATGGATTCACAGCTGAATTCTACCAGAGGTATAAGGAGGATCTGGTAGCATTCCTTCTGAAACTATTCCAATCAATAGAAAAAGAGGGAATCCTCCCTAACTCATTTTATGAGGCCAACATCATCCTGATACCAAAGCCTGGCAGAGACACAACAAAAAAAGAGAATTTTAGACCGATATCCCTGATGAACATCGATGCAAAAATCCTCAATAAAATACTGGCAAACCGGATTCAGCAGCACATCAAAAAGCTTATCCACCATGATCAAGTGGGCTTCATCCCTGGGATGCAAGGCTGGTTCAACATTCGCAAATCAATAAACATAATCCAGCATATAAACAGAAACAAAGACAAGAATCACATGATTATCTCAATAGATGCAGAAAAGGCTTTTGACAAAATTCAACAGCCCTTCATGCTAAAAACGCTCAATAAATTCGGTATTGATGGAACATATCTCAAAATAATTAGAGGTATTTATGACAAACCCACAGCCAATATCATACTGAATGGGCA
>NW_020256239.1:0-2116 GCF_003255815.1 Theropithecus gelada
CTTTCTGAGAAACTGCTTAGTGTTCTGTTAGTTCATCTCACAGAGTTTCCTCTGTATTTCGTGGATCTCTTTCCTTGCCTTATTTCTGTGGAATCTGAGAACAGATATTTCAGATCATTTTGAAGTCTATAGGGCCAAAGGAAATATCCTCCTATAACAAAGAGAAAGAAGCTTTCTGAGAAACTTCTTTGTGTTCTGTGAAATCATCTCACAGAGTTACAGCTTTCCCCTCAAGAAGACTATCGCTAAGACAGTTCCTGTGGAATTGGCAAAGGGATATTTGGAAGCCCATAGAGGGCTATTTAGAAAGAGGAATTATCCTCAGATGAAATCTGGAAAGAAGCTTTCTGATAAACTGCTTAGTGTTCTGTTAATTCATCTCACAGTGTTACCTCTGTATTTCGTGGATCTCTTTGTTATCCTTATTTCTTTGGAATCTGAGAACAGATATTTCGGATCCCTTTGAAGACTATAGGGCCAAATGAAATATCCTCCGATAACAAAGAGAAAGAAGCTTTCTCAGAAACTTCTTTGTGTTCTGTGAAATCATCTCACAGAGTTACAGCTTTCCAGTCAAGAAGCCTTTCGCTAAGACAGTTCTTGTGGAATTGGCAAAGTGACAGTTGGAAGCCCGTAGAGGGCTATGGTTAAAAAGGAAATATCCTCAGATGAAATCTGGAAAGAAGCTTTCTGAGAAACTGCTTAGTGTAATGTTAATTCATCTCACTGAGTTACATCTGTATTTCGTGGATCTCTTTGCTAGCCTTATTTCTGTGGCATGTGAGAACAGATATTTCGTATTCCTTTGAAGACTATAGGGCCAGAGGAAATATCCTCCGATAACAAAGAGAAAGAAGCTTTCTGAGGAACTACTTTGTGTTCTGTGAAATCATCTCACAGAGTTACAGCTTTCCCCTCAAGAAGCCATTCGCTAAGACAGTTCTTTGGAATAGGCAAAGTGATACTTGGAAGCCCATAGAGGTCTCTGGTGAAAAAGCAAATATCCTCAGAAGAAATCTGGAAAGAAGCTTTCTGAGAAACTTCACTGTGATGTGTGACTTCCACTCACAGAGTTACATCTGTATTTCGTGGATCTCTTTGGTAGCCTTATTTGTGTGGAATCTGAGAACAGATATTTCGGATCCCTTTGAATAGTATAGGGCCAAAGGGAATATCCTCCGATAACAAAGACAAAGAAGCTTTCTGAGAAACTTCTTTGTGTTCTGTGAAATCATCTCACAGAGATACAGCTTTCCCCTCAAGAAGCCTTTCGCTAAGAGAGTTCTTGTGGAATTGGCAAAGTGATATTTGGAAGCCCATAGAGGGCTATGGTGAAAAAGGAAATATCCTCAGATGAAATCTGGAAACAAGCTTTCTGAGAAACTGCTTAGTGTTCTGTTAATTCATCTCACAGACTTACATATGTATTTCGTGGATCTCTTTGCTAGCCTTTTTTCTGTGGAATCTGAGAACAGATATTTCGGATCCCTTTGAAGACTATAGGGCCAAAGAAAATATCCTCCGATAACAAAGATAAAGAAGCTTTCTGAGAAACTTCTTTGTGTTCTGTGAAATCATCTCACGGAGTTACAGCTTTCCCCTCAAGAAGCCTTTCACTAAGACAGTTCTTGTGTAATTGGCAAAGTGATATTTGGAAGCCCATAGAGGACTATGGAGAAAAAGGAAATATCCTCAGATGAAATCTGGAAAGAACCTTTCTGACAAAATGCTTAGGTTCTGTTAATTCATCTCACAGTGTTACCTCTGTATTTCGTGGAACTCTTTGCTCGCCTTATTTCTGTGGAATCTGAGAACAGATATTTCGGAATAGTTTGAAGAGTATAGGGCCGAAGGACATATCCTCCGATAACAAAGAGAAAGAAGATTTCTGAGAAACTTCTTTGTGTTCTGTGAAATCATCTCACAGAGTTACAGCTTTCCCCTCAAGAAGCCTTTCGCTAAGACAGTTCTTGTGGAATTGGCAATGTGATATTTGGAAGCCCTTAGAGGGCTATGGAGAAAAAGGAAATATCCTCAGATGAAATCTGGAAAGAAGCTTTCTGAGAAACTGCTCTGTGATGTGTGACTTCCACTCACAGAGTTACATCTGTATTTC
>NW_020256239.1:2211-7213 GCF_003255815.1 Theropithecus gelada
CGGGAAAGAAGCTTTCTGAGAAACTGCTCTGTGATGTGTGACTTCCACTCACAGAGTTACATCTGTATTTCGTGGATCTCTTTGCTAGGCTTATTTCTGTGGAATGGGAGAACAGATATTTCGGATCCCTTTGAAGACTATAGGACCAAAGGAAATATCCTCCGATAACAAAGAGAAAGAAGCTTTCTGAGAAACTTCTTTGTGTTCTGTGAAATCATCTCACAGAGTTACAGCTTTCCCCTCAAGAAGCCTTTCGCTAAGACAGTTCTTGTGGAATAGGCAAAGTGATATTTGGAAGCCCATAGAGGTCTCTGGTGAAAAAGGAAATATCCACCGATGAACTCTGGAAAGAAGCTTTCTGAGAAACTGCTTAGTGTTCTGTTAATTCAACTCATGAGTTACATCTGTATTTCGTGGATCTCTTTGCTAGCCTTATTTCTGTGGAATCTAAGAAGAGATATTTCGGATCCCTTTGAAGACTATAGGGCCAAAGGAAATATCCTCAGTAACAAGGAGAAAGAAGCTTTCTGAGAAACTCCTTTGTTTTCTGAGAAATCATCTCACAGAGTTACAGCTTTCCCCTCAAGAAGTCTTTCGCTAAGAGAGTTCTTGTGGAATTCGCAAAGTGATATTTGGAAGCCCGTAGAGGGCTATGGTGAAAAAGAAAATATAACCAGGGAAATACTGGAAAGAAGCTTTCTGAGATACTGCTTTGTGAGGTGTGACTTCCACTCACAGAGTTACATCTGTATTTAGTGGATCTCTTTGCTAGCCTTATTTCTGTGGAATCTGAGAACAGATATTTCGGATCCCTTTGAAGAATATATTGCCAATGGAATTATCCTCCGATAACAAAGAGAAAGAAATTTTCTGAGAAATTTCTTTGTCTTCTGTGTAATCATCTCACAGAGCTACAGCTTTCCCCTCAAGAAGCCTTTCACTAAGACAGTTCTTCTGAAATTTGGAAAGGGATATTTGGAAGCCCATAGAGGGCTTCCGTGAAAAAGGAAATATCTCACATGAAAACTCGAAAGAACCTTTCTGAGAAACCGCTTAGTGTTCTGTTAATTCATCTCACAGAGTTACAGCTTTCCCCTCAAGTAGGCGCTCGCTAAGCCTGTTCTTGTGGAATTCGCAAAGTGATATTTCGAAGCCCATAGAGGGCTATGGTGAAAAAGAAAATATCCTCGGAGAAAAACTGGAAGGAAGTTTCTGAGAAACTGCTTTGTGATGTGTGACTTCCACTCACAGAGTCACATCTGTATTTCGCGGATCTCTTTGCTAGCCTTATTTCTGTGGAATCTTAGAACGGATATTTCGTATTCCTTTGAAGACTATAAGGCCAAAATAAATATGCTCTGATAACAAAGAGAAATAAGATTCGGAGAAACTTCTTTGTGTTCTGTGAAATCATCTCAGAGAGTTACAGCTTTCCCCTCAAGAAGCCTTTCGCTAAGACAGTTCTTGTGGAATTTGCAAAGTGATATTCGGAAGCCCACATAGTGCTACAGTGAAAAAGGAAATATCGTCAGATGAAATCTGGAAAGAAGCATTCGGAGAAAAGGCTTAGTGTTCTGTTAATTCATCTCACAGATTTACAGCTTACCCCTCAAGAAGTCTCTCGCTAAGCCTGTTCTTGTGAAATTCGCAAAGTGATATTAGGAAGCCCATAGAGGGCTATGGTGAAAAAGAAATTATCCTCAGAGAAAAACTGGAAAGAAGCTTTCCGAGAAACTGCTTTGTGATGTATGACTTCCACTCACAGAGTTACATCTGTATTTCTTGGATCTCTTTGCTAGCCTTATTTCTGTGGAATCTGAGAACATATATTTCGGATCCCTTTGAAGACTATAGGGCCAAAGGACATTTCCTCCGATAACAAAGAGAAAGAAGTTTTCTGAGAAACTTCTTTGTGTTCTGTGAAATCATCTCACAGAGTTACAGCTTTCCCCTCAAGAAGCCTTTCCCTAAAACAGTTCTTGTGGAATTTGTTAAGTGATATTTGGAAGCCCACAGAGGGTTATGGTGAAAAAGGAAATATCCTCAGATGAAATCTGGAAAGAAGCTTTCTGAGAAACTTCTTTGTGTTCTGTGAAATCATCTCACAGTGTTACAGCTTTCCCCTCAAGAAGCCTTTCGCTAAGACAGTTCTTATTTAATTCACAAAGTGATATTTGGAAGCCCATAGAGTGTTATCGTGAATAAGAAAATATCCTCAGAGGAAAACTGGAAAGAAACTATCTGAGAAACTGCTTTGTGATGTGAGACTTCCACTCACAGAGTTACATCTGTATTTCGTGGATCTCCTTGCTAAACTTATTTCTGTGGTATCTGAGAACAGATATTTTGGATCCCTTTGAAGAATATATTGCCAATGGAATTATCCTCCGATAACAAAGAGAAAGAAGATTCGGAGAAACTTCTTTGTGTTCTGTGAAATCATCTCACAGAGTTACAGCTTTCCCCTCAAGAAGCCTTTCGCTAAGACAGTTCTTGTGGAATTTGCAAAGTGATATTTGGAATCCCAGAGAGGGCTATGGTGAAAAACAAATATCCTCAAATGAAATCTGGAAAGAAGCTTTCTGAGAAACTGCTCAGTGTTCAGTTAATTCATCTCACAGAGTTACAGCTTTCCCTGCAAATAGCCGCTCGCTAAGCCTTCTTGTTGTGGAATTCACAAAGTGATATTTGGAAGACCATAGAGGGCTATGGTGAAAAAGAAAATATCCTCAGAGAAAAACTGGAAAGAAACTTTCTGGAGAAACTAATTTGTGATGTGTGACTTCCACTAACAGAGTTACAACTGCATTTCATGGATCTCTTTGCTAGCCTTATTTCTGTGGAATCTGAGAACAGATATTTCGTATCCCTTTGACGACTATACCGCCAAAGGAAATACACTCCGATAACAAAGAGAAAGAAGCTTTCTGAGAAACTTCTTTGTGTTCTGTGAAATCATCTCACAGAGTTACAGCTTTCCCCTCAAGAAGCCTTGCACTAAGACAGTTCTTCTGGGATTTGCAACGTGATACTTGGAAGCCCATAGAGGGCTAAGGTGAGAATGGAAGTATCCTCACATGAAAACTCGAAAGAAGCTTGGTGAGAAACTGCTTAGTGTTCTCTTAATTCATCTCACAGAGTTACAGCTTTCCCCTCAAGAAGCCGCTCGCTAAGCCTTTTCTTTTGGAATTCGCAAAGTGATATTTGGAAGCCCATAGAGGGCTAAGGTGAAAGAGAAAATATCCTGAGAGAAAAACTGGAAAGAAGCCTTCTGAGAAACTGCTTTGTGATGTGTGACTTCCACTCAGAGAGTTACATCTATATTTCGTGGATCTCTTTGCTAGCCTCATTTCTGTGGAATCTCAGAACAGATATTTCGGATCAATTTGAAGAATGTAGGGACCAGGGAAATATCATCCGAAAACAAAGAGAAAGAAGCTTTCTGAGAAACTTCTTTGTGTTCTGTGAAATCATCTCCCAGAGTTACATTTTTCCCCTCAAGAAGCCTTTCGCTAAGACAGTTCTTGTGGAATTTGCAAAGTGATATTTGGATGCCCCTAGAGGGCTATCTTAAAAAAAGAAATACCCTCAGATGAAATCTGGAAAGAATCTTTCTGAGAAACTACTTAGTATTGTGTTAATTCATCTCACAGAGTTACAGCTTTACCGTCAAGAAGCCGCTCGCTAAGCCTGTTCCTGTGTAATTCGCAAAGTGATATTTGGAAGCCCATAGGGAGCTATGTTGAGAAAGCAAATATCCTCAGAGAAAAAATGGAAAGAAGCTTTCTGAGAATCTTCTTTGTGTTCTGTGAAATCATCTCACAGAGTTACAGCTTTCCCGTCAAGAAGCCTTTCGCTAAGACAGTTCTTGTGGAATTTACAAAGTGATATTTGGAAGCCCATAGAGGGCTACTGTGAAAAACGAAATATCCTCAGATGAAATCTGGAAAAAAGCTTTCGGAGAAAATGTTTAGTGTTCTGTTAATTTGTCTCACAGAGTTACAGCTTTCCCCTCTAGAGGTCGCTCGCTAAGCCTGTTCTTGTGGAATTTCCAAAGTGAGATTTGGAAGTCCATAGAGGGCTATGTTGAAAAAGGAAATATCCTCAGATGAAATCTGGAAAGAAGCTTTCTGAGAAACTGCTTAGTGTTCTGTTAATTCATCTCACAGTGTTACAGCTTTCCCCTCAAGAAACCACTCGATAAGCCTGTTCTTGTGGAATTCGCAAAGTGATATTTGGAAGCCCATGGAGGGTTGTTGGGAAAAAGACAATATCCTCAGAGAAATACCGGAAAGAAGCTTTCTGAGAAACTGCTTTGTGATGTGTGACTTCCACTCACAGAGTTACATCTGTATTTCCTGGATCTCTTTGCTAGCCTTATTTCTGTGGAATCCTAGAACAGATATTTCGGGTCCCTTGAAAGACCATAAGGCCAAAGGAAATATCCTCCTAAAATAAAGAGAGAGAAGCTTTCTGAGAAACTTCTTGTGATCTGTGAAATCATCTCACAGAATTACAGCTTTCCCCTAAAGAAGCCTTTCGCTAAGACAGTTCCTGTGGAATTTGCAAAGTGATATTTGGAAGCCCATAGAAGGCTATGGAGAAAAAGGAAGTATCCTCAGTTGAAATCTGGAAAAAAGCTTTCTGAGAAACTTCTTTGTGTTCTGTGAAATCATCTCATGGTGTTACAGGTTTCACCTCAAGAAGCCTTTCGCTAAGACAGTTCTTGTGGAATTTGCAAAGTGATATTTGGAAGCCCGTAGAGGGCTATGGTGAAAAAGGAAATATCCTCAGAGAAAAACAGAAAAGAAGCTTTCTGAGAAACTGCTTTGTGATGTGTGACTTCCACTCACAGAGTTACATCTGTATTTCGTGGATCTCTTTGCTCACCTTATTTCTGTGGAATCTGAGAACAGATTCTTCGGATTCCTTTGAAGACTATAGGGCCAAAGGAGATATCCTCCGATAACAAAGAGAAAGAAGCTTTCTGAGAAACTTCTTT
>NW_020256240.1:0-1085 GCF_003255815.1 Theropithecus gelada
CCAATTCCACAAGAACTGTCTTAGCGAAAGGCTACCGGAGGGGAAAGCTGTAACTCTGTGAGATGATTTCCAGAACAGAAAGAAGTTTCTCAGAAAGCTTCTTTCTCTTTGTTACCGGAGGATATTTCCTTTGGCCCTATAGTGTTCAAAGGGATCCGAAATAGCTGTTCTCAGATTCCAAAGAAATAAGGCGAGCAAAGAGATCCATGAAATACAGATGTAACTCTGTGAGATGAATTAACAGAACACTAAGCAGTTTCTCAGAGGGCTTCCTTCCAGATTTCAGCTGAGGATATTTCCTTTTTCACCATAGCCCTCTAGGGGTTTCCGAATATCACTTTGCCAATTCCACAAGAACTGTCTTAGTGAAAGAATTCCTCAGGGGAAAGCTGTAACTCTGTGAGATGATTTCACAGAACACAAAGAAGTTTCTCAGAAAGCTTCTTTCTCTTTGTTATTGGAGGACATTTCCTTTGGCCCTATAGTCTTCAAAGGGATCCGAAATATCTGTTCTCAGATTCCACAGAAATAAAGCTTGCAAAGAGATCCACGAAATACAGATGTAACTCTGTGAGTGGAAGTCAAACATCACAGAGCAGTTTCTCAGAAAGGTTCTTTCCAGATTCCATCTGAGAATATTTCCTTTTTCACCATAGCCCTCTATGGGCTTCCAAATATCACTTTGCTAATTCCACAAGAACTGTCTTAGCGAAAGGCTTCCTGAGGGGAAAGGTGTAACTCTGTGAGATGATTTCACAGAACACAAAGAAGTTTCTCACAAGGATTCTTTCTGGTGTTATCGGAAGATATTTCCTTTGGCCCTATAGTCTTCAACGGGATCCGAAACATCTGTTCTCAGATTCCACAGAAATAAGCCTAGCAAAGAGATCGACGAAATACAGTTGTAACTCTGAGATGAATTAACAGAACACTAAGCAGTTTCTCAGAAAGCTTCTTCCCAGATTTCATCTGAGGATATTTCCTTTTTCACCATAGCCCTCTATGTGCTTCCAAATATCACTTTGCCAATTCCACAAGAACTGTCTTAGAGAAAGGCTTCCTGAGGGGAAAGCTGTAACTCTGTG
>NW_020256241.1:0-1085 GCF_003255815.1 Theropithecus gelada
TGCCTTTGTTGTTGAAAATTAGTTTTGATGGATGTGAGAATCTAGATGAGGTGTTGGCAAACTTTTTTTTTGTAAAGAGCCAGATAGTAAATATCGTGGGCTTTGTGGGCCATGTAGTCTCTGTGATAACTACTCAACAATGGTGTTGTAGGACAAAAGCAACCATAGACATTCTATAAACATGAGTGTGGGTATGTTCCAACAAAATTTTGTTTATAGACACTGAAATGTGACTCAGAATTTTCATGTGTTAAAATATTTTTTGAATTTTTTCAACCATTAAAAAATGTAAAAATCATTCTTAGCTTGTGGACCAAATAAAAAACAGGATGGATTTGACCTGTGGGCCATACTTAGCTGACCTCTGGTCTAAATTAACATTCATTTTACTTAGTACCTGACACTGGAGTAATTCTTCTGATGATGTCTTCTTGTGATATTGTCTTCCATTTTTAATTGTTGAAGAGCCAACTGTCAGTCTGTCTTTTTTGTTTTTCTTTTCCTCTGTTTTTTTTTTTGAAATGGAGATTTGCTCTTATCACCCAGGCTGAGTGCAGTAGCGTGATCTTGGCCCACTGCAGCCTCTGTCTCCTGGGTTCAAGTGATTTTCGTGCCTTGGCCTCCCAAGTAGCTGGGATTACAGGTGCCCGCCACCATACCCAGATAATTTTTGTATTTTTAGTAGAGATGGGGTTTCATCATATTGGCCAGGCTGGTGTTAAACTCCTGACCTCAGGTGATCCACCTGCCTCGGCCTCCCAAAGTGCTGCGGTTACAGGTGCGAGGCACGGCGTCTGGCCTTTCTTTATTATTGTTTTTTAAGACGGAGTCTCCCTCTGTCCCCCAGACTTGGGGACAATGGCATGATCTTGGCTCACTGTAACCTCTGCCTCCCAAGTTCAAGCCATTCTCCTGCCTCAGCCTTCCAAGTAGCTGGGACTATAGGCACGTGCCACCATGCCTGGCTAATTTTTGTATTTTTAGTAGAGATGGGGTTTCACCATGTTGGCCAGGCTGGTCTTGAACTCCTGACCTCAAGTGATCCTCTCCCCTCGGCCTCCCAAATAACTGTCCTTCCTTTGTTG
>NW_020256242.1:0-1085 GCF_003255815.1 Theropithecus gelada
AAACTTCTTTGTGTTCTGCGAAATCATCTACCAGAGTTACAGCTTTCCCCTCAAGAAGCCTGTTGCTAAGGCAGTTCTTGTGGAAATGGCAAAGTGATATTTGTAAGCCCATAGAGGGCTATGGTGAAAAAGGAAATATCCTCATATGAAGTCTGGAAAGAAGCTTTCTGAGAAACTGCTGACTGTTCTGTTAATTCATCTCACAGAGTTACATCTGTATTATGTGGATCTCTTTGCTAGCCTTGTGTCTGTGGAATCTGAGAACAGATATTTCAGATCCCTTTGAAGACTATAGAGCCAAAGGAAGTATCCTCCGATAACGAAGAGAAAGAAGCTTTCTGAGAAACTTCTTTGTGTTCTGTGAAATCATCTCACAGAGTGACAGCATTCCCCTCAAGAAGACTTTCGCTAAGACCGTTCTTGTGCAATTGGCAATGTGATATTTGGAAGCCCATAGAGGGTACGGTGAAAAAGGAAATATCCTTAGATGAAATCTGGAAAGAAGCTTTCTGAGAAACTGCTCAGTGTTCCGTTAATTAATCTCACAGAGTTACATCTGTATTTCGTGGATCACTTTGCTAGCGTTATTTCTATAGTATCTGAGAACAGATATTTCTTATCCCTTTGAAGACTATAGGGCCAAAGGAAATATCGTCCGATAACAAAGAGAAAGAAGCTTTCTGAGAAACTTCTTTGTATTCTGTGAAATCATCTCACAGAGTTACAGCTATCCCCTCAAGCAGCCTTTCGCTATGACAGTTCTTGTAGAATTGGCAAAGTAATATTTGGAAGCCCATTGGGGGCTATGGTGAAATAGGAAATATCCTGCGATCCAATCTGGAAAGAAGCTTTCTGAGAAACTGCTGAGTGTTCTGTTAATTCATCTCACTGAATTACATCTGTATTTCGTGGTTCTCTTTGCTAGCCTTATTTCTGTGGAATCTGAGAACAGATAATTCGGATCCCTTTGAAGACTATAGGGCCAAAGGGAATATCCACCGATAACAAAGAGAAAGAAGCTTTCTGAGAAACTTCTTTGTGTTCTGTGAAATCATCTCACAGAGTGACAGCTTTTAACTCAAGAA
>NW_020256243.1:0-1085 GCF_003255815.1 Theropithecus gelada
TGTGCATGCTGTCCAGCCCCGGGGGTGGGCACCTCCGAGGAGGAGCAGAGGAAGGGAAGAACAGAAGCTGCCAGAGAACCCATAAGCTTACCTAGTCCCAGAGGGGACAAGAGGCCAGCCAGGGGGTGCCCAGCAATCCTGGGGGACAGTGGAAGGTGTCTACACAGGGTACAGGACAGGCAGGCCTCTCACAGAGGTCCAGCCTGGCCAGGAGGATGGGGAGGCTGACATCACAGCAGCAAGGAAGCGCACGGTGACTCTGCACAGTAACTCAGCCTGTCACCAGGTGACTAAAGTTCACGCAGCCCTGAGAGGGCCCCGGGAGGGAGGTATTGTGAGCTGGGGAATGGGGTTCCCAACTCCCAGCCTCAGTTTCCTCCAAAGGGTGCTGTCTGCCCACGACCCCTCCAGTGAGCCCCAGGCTGGGTCCCCCTCTGCCTCTCCCTGTGTCCGGGAGATGCCTCTGGAGATGGTGGAGCAGTGGTGTCCCTGGCACCAGACCAGAACGCAGCCTAAGGGGCCTCACCACACCCTGCTGTGAATGCCAAAGGTGTGTTCTGGAAACATGGCCTGGGGCCCTGAGTACAGACTGGTTCTGCTGCCCATCCAGAAACATTAGCACCCCAGGCCCAAGGAACCACCTGAACAGCCCAGAAAGGCAGGGCCCAGAGAGGGCCTGAGCTGGCCCAAACTCACACAGCCCAGCAGTGCAGGCTTGGCCACTTGGTAACTGCCCCAAGCTACTGCATGTTTCTGACCAGCCCACCAAGAACTCTGAGCCAGGAACAGCAGTGGGCCCAGCCCAGGGGACCTTGGACACTTCTATTCCCCTGTGGCCCTCATCTGCCAAGGATATGGGCCAGAGGCTCCACGAGTCATGGCTGCCTCCCCTGCTCCTGGGCCTGCTGTGCCTACAGTGCCAGAGAGCTCCTGCAGCCTCCACCTGAGGTCTATTCCCATAACACCTACCCCACAATCATCCTTCCAGGCTGCCCCAGCTGACAGAAGGGGACACGAAGGCTGACCTAATATTGCTGCCTGCCTGGGTCACATAGGCCTGTCCTGTCACCCACTGTTCTCAAATG
>NW_020256244.1:0-1085 GCF_003255815.1 Theropithecus gelada
TCCTAGAAACAAAACTCCTGCCAACTTTTGCAACTCAAGAGTCCCCGACTCATCTTAAGTCCTCATATTTGTTTCTTTTATTTAGCCTGTTACTGGTACCTGAAATCTTTACTAACAGCTTTTCTCATTTAGATTATGAATTGCAAATACCTCTTGTAGGGGCCACACATGAAACTACAATCAGGGCTTTACTATAGACTTATCATTTAATTGTGAGAACCTTTTCATGCAGAGCTGGATGAGAGGATGGTCATTTCTAATCCACTGGGAGGGCAGGTTCACTCCTGGCTGTACCGTACCCTGATGGCACACTGTTACCCAAGTCACTTCACCTTCCCAAGTCTCAGTCTCAGTCTACTCTTTGGTAAAATTGTGGATAATAACACCTGCCACAGTGAGAAAATGTGTGTAAGAGCTTCTGGAATAGATCAAGTGCTAAATAGAAATGCTAACATATATGCACATAAACGCATATATTCTTTCGGTACTTCTTTTAGCATATTGAAAACTTCAAAAGACTCTTAAAGAATCTAAGGTTTGTCAGGACTGTTGGGTTGTTTCTTTGTGTATGAGAGAGATGCACAGAGAGACACAGAAAGACAGAGTAAGACAGAGAGAGCAGGAGAAGTAGGAAAGGAGTGAAATAGAATATGCCAGAGTGAAAGGCGGAGGTTGATGTTAATTCTAATTTTACCATTGGCTTTTTGATCTGTATTTACAATAAGTTTTCACAAGACTTCTAAGTCTTGTGACCAGAATTTAGAAACAGACCAGGATTTAGAAACCTTACCGGTAGGGATTTTTCCTTGTTATCAAATAGAAAAAAAAAAAAAAAAAAATCCTTCCTTGGTTCTTTAGGGACTTCCTAGGTTCTCTGTGGATATTTGCACTGTTTTCCACAAACTCCCAAAACAGGCAATATTGATCAGGCCCAGACTGAATGCACCTAATCCCTTTAAACAAATACATGTCTAGCCAGTTCTGGGAAACCTTTTCTTAATCTTGGTGTAATTCTCCACCTCCAGGATATTGACAAGCCAGTTTAAAGGTGTCCTTTAACTAAATGTGATTGGTGTTTTCCTTTC
>NW_020256245.1:0-1085 GCF_003255815.1 Theropithecus gelada
TACAGTTGCTCTTTTTATTAACTTCAAAATGTAGGACATTTGTCACAATTAACCAGTTTTAAACAGTATCATTAACTACTCTTCATACTTGATTCAGATTTTCTTATGTTTCACTTAATTTTTAATTTCTGTTCCAGGATCTCATCCAGGATACCTCAGCACGGTTGGGTATCGTGTCTCCTTAGACTTCTCTGACTGTCACAGTTTTTTAGAATTTTCTAGTTTTTGATTACATTGACATTCCTAATGTGGGATTTCTCTGAGGTTTTTTTCATGATAAGACTAGATGTGTGGGTTTGGGAGAGGAAGATGACAGAGGAAAGGTGCCATTCTCCTCACATCATACCAAGGACACAGGCTCTCAACAGGTTTTATGATTATTAATGTTAATTTGATCACCTAGATGAAGTCATTTTTATCAAATTATCACACAGTGTGAAATTATTATTATTTTTCCTTTTCCCCATAGAATGTTTCAGAACAAAGTCACTAACACAACACACAGATGAGTTGATGGATGCAGCACACCAACATGGCACAAGTATACATATGTAACAAACCTGCACGTTATGCACATGTACCCTAGAACTTAAAGTATTAAAAAAAAAAAAAAGTGGGGAGTCATGGACCAAGCACGATGACTCATGCCTGCAATCCCAGCACTGTGGGAGGCTGAGGCAGGTGGATCACCTGAGGTCAGGAGTTCGAGACCAGCCTGGCTAACTTGGTGAAACCTCTAAAAACACAAAAATTAGCTAGGCACAGGGCACGTGCCTGTATTCCCAGCTACTCGGGAGGCTGAGGCAGGAGAATCACTTGAACCTGGAAGGCAGAGGTTGAGGTGAGCTGAGATCATGCCACTTCACTCCAGCCTGGGCAACAGAACGAGACTCCAGACTCTATCTCAAACAAAAAAAAACTGTGAGGATGCATGATCTACCTTCTTATTGGCAGAATATCTGCAAATTTATTTGAACCCTCAACCATAAACATGTGTCTATTCTATTACATATTCATTGATTTATACATAAATTATTTAAATCATCATGTAAACATGGATATTTATTTTATACTTTACATATGCT
>NW_020256246.1:0-1084 GCF_003255815.1 Theropithecus gelada
GATTTCTGTGGAATCTGAGAACAGATATTTCGGATCCCTTTGAAGACTATAGGGCCAAAGGAAATATCCTCCGAAAACAAAGAGAAAGAAGCTTTCTGAGAAACTTCTTTGTGTTCTGTGAAATCATCTCATTGAGTTACATCTCTATTTCGTGGATCTCTTTGCTAGCCTTATTTCTGTGGAATCTGAGAACAGATATTTCGGATCCCTTTGAAGACTTTACGGCCAAAGGAAATATCCTCCGATAACAAAGGGAAAGAATCTTTCTGAGAAACTTCGTTGTGTTCTGTGACATCGTCTCACAGAGTTACAGCTTTCCCCGTAAGAAGCCTTTCGCTAAGTCAGTTCTTGTGGAATTGGCAAAGTGATATTTGGAAGCCCATAGAGGGCTATGGTGAAAAAGGAAATATCCTCAGATGAAATATGGAAAGAAGCTTTCTGAGAAACTGCTCGGTGATTTGTGACTTCCACTGACAGAGTTACATCTGTATTTCGTGGATCTCTTTGCTAGCCTTATTTCTGTGGATTCTGAGAACCGATATTTCGGATCCCTTTGAAGACTGTAGGGCCAAAGGAAATATCCTCCGATAACAAAGAGAAAGAAGCTTTCTGAGAAACATCTTTGTGTTCTGTGAAATCATCTCACACAGTTACAGCTTTCCCCTGAGGAAGCCTTTCGCTAAGACAGTTCTTGTGGAATTGGCAAAGTGGTATTTGGAAGCCCATAGAGGTCTATGGTGAAAAAGGAAATATCCTCAGCTGAAATCTGGAAAGAAGCTTTCTGAGAAACTACTTAGTGTTGTGTTAATTGATCTCACAGGGTTACATCTGTGTTTCGTGGATCTCTTTGCTAGCCTTATTTATGTGTAATCTGAGAACAAATATTTCGGATCCCTTTGAAGACTATAGGGCCAAAGGATATATCCTCCGATAACAAAGAGAAAGCAGCTTTCTGAGAAACTTCTTTGTGTTCTCTGAAATCATCTCACAGATTTACAGCTTTCCCCTGAAGAAGCCTTTCGCTACGTCAGTTCTTGTGGAATTGGCAAAGAAATATTGGGAAGCCCATAGAGGGCTATGGTGA
>NW_020256247.1:0-1084 GCF_003255815.1 Theropithecus gelada
CTGGGAGTCAAGTGTGGGCCAGGCTTAGCAGGAGGTGAGTGCCGAGATTGGTATCAGCAGTGGACACAAGGATGACACTGGCGGGTTCTGATATCAGCCTCAGGTACGGCCAGGGAGGGGAGGCATCGTGCTGGCTTTGGGACTGCCCCCAGGTGTACGCGAGGATGGGAAAGAAGTTGGCACTGAACTTGACACCAGGAGAATATTAAAGTCATGTTTGGTGCCAAGAGGGCTCTGTGTGTTCTCTCAAGTGTCATTGAGGGCATAAGAGTGTCCTGCTTCAGGAAGGTATAAGAATGGCACCATATAGGATCTGAGGTTGGTTCCAGTGGGCTCTGACGTGAGCATGAGGCAGGTGCTGAGATTGGTCCTATGTAGGCCTGAGATGAGCCTCAGTGAGACCCTGAGAGGGGCCCCAGATGGCCACAGGACAGGCTCTGATGTTTGGACCCTCCAGGGTTGCACCTGTCCTCTGGGTCACCAACTTTGGACAAGGGGAGGTGGGTGAGGTTGGCACCCCCAGGATTGACATCTTGTTCCAAGTGTTCTGGGATGCTGAGCCCTGAGACCTGTGTGGAGGGAGCAAAGTTCGGAGAACAAAGCCGAGAGAGGAAAGTTGTTTGTTGATTTTGGAGGGGAAGAGGTGGGAAGGAGGATTAACACCAGCTGGGCAGACATCAATCCCTCTAATCCTGGTCACCAGCCTGCACCTGGGCTTGCCCCAAGCCTGGGTCTTTCCTTTTCCTTCTTGTTTCTTAGAAAGGTGGGAGATAGAAATCTGGGGAGTTGGTTTCTCAGTGAGGTTGGCATAGGGAAGGGCACTGAGTGGTCAGCAGGCTGCCATGACCTGGCCAGGGAGGGGTGGGGAGAGACAGGCTGGGAGAACTCCAGTATTTGTGCACATAGAGGTCAATCGATGTTGGACTTGTTGATTACCCTGGGGCGTGGAGTGAGAGAATGGTGTCTGAAATCGTGTAGGGTGGACTTGTCCTAGTGGGCAGTGTCTCGGGTACAGGGTTTCAGAGTGAGTTAGTGACGAACCCAGGAAGATCCCTTTTCTTTGCTGGGCCTCAGTTTCCCTTTC
>NW_020256248.1:0-1084 GCF_003255815.1 Theropithecus gelada
GTTGGCATAATGACCAGCTCTTCTAAAGGTCTCTTCCAACCCTTCAATCCTGTGCTCCTGACAGTCCCCTCTTCCTCCTGGGGCTCTCTCCTCTTCCCCTGAGTGGTCTCCTGTACCTTCTCCAGGGAGAGCCATGAGGCTTAACTGGGCCTCTAGGTGTCGATTCTGCTGGCTGGCAGCTTCTAGGTGCTCCTAAGGGAATGGAAAATGAGTGAGAAGGCATGGAGGATGCCAGGTCGTCCCCCTTGGGGCCCTGTCCTCAGCAACTCCCTCCCCTGGGTCTCCTGCAGATTTGCTGGGCCATCTCAGTCACTGCTTTGCCCCGAGTTTCCTGCTGCTGCAGTTGGTCCATGAGCTGGGTCTGCAGCAGTAACTCCCTGTGCAGTGCCTGCTTCTCAGAGGTCAGCTGCTGATAGGTGGCCACGTACTGCTGCAGGTGACCCAGGTACTAGTCTCACTGCTGCGCAGACTCTGAGATCCTTGGCTCTTCAGCTTCAGCTGCAGGAAGACCCTGGGCATGAGGGCACGTGGTGGCTGGCTTCCAGATTCTGGGCCCATTAATAGGGTAGTGAGGGCACTGTGGGGCTCTGTCACCTGCCTGGGCCCGTGGCCCATTGCTCCAGGCCTAAGAAACTTCCTCCCTTGCCTAGAACCCTATGCCTCCTTCCCCAGCCTCAAATATCATTTATTTGGGTCCTTCTTCCCACCATTTAAACTGTAGGCCACAGACTGGTGGAAAAGCAGAGGGAGCCAACCACCATCTGCTAAGTGTGCTACAAGCCTAATGCTTTCCATGTATTCTCTCATTTAATCCTCAGCACCTCTGCAAGGAAAATGCTAACTTCCTTTTGAAGTTAAAGAAACAGAGACTTAGAGATGAAAAGTAATTGAATGCTGACCAGAGAAACCAAGGCTCAAATCCAGTTTGAATCTAAGGGGGGTTTTTTGTTTTGTTTTGTTTTGAGACAGTGTCACTCTGTGGCTGAGGCTGGAGTGCAGTGGTGCAATCTTAGCTCACTGCAACCTCCACCTCCCATGCTCAAGTGATTCTCATGCCTCAGCCTCCTGAGTAGCTGGGATTACA
>NW_020256249.1:0-1084 GCF_003255815.1 Theropithecus gelada
ACGGCCGTGCACCCTGGATGCAGGAGTAACACACGAGGCTAGCACAGTCTGATGCTGGCCCTCTCCAGAAGTAGGCCTATCCTTCCTCCTCTCCTCAGCCCCCTCTCCCTTCAGGCCTCAGTGGCTGCTGACAGGGGAGAGGCCACAACTAGAGGAGGCTCTCAACTCCACCAGGTACAGGAGCCCCAGACGCTGGGTACTCAACTGCTGCCCTCTGCGCCCACCTCCTTCTGAGGAGCCAGGAGTGGCCACTTTGACCCTCTTTCCCTTCTGTGGCTCCTACAAAAACCAGTTCAGCGAGCCCAGGCTGCCTCACACTCCAGGGACACCGGGCACAGGTCCCCTCCATGACCTTATCCAAGCTCCTGGGGCTAGAAGGGTCTTGCAATATTTTACTTTCCAGTTGAGCATCCCCAGCCTGAAATCCAAAGTGCTCCGAAGAGCATTTCCTTCGAGTGTCATGAGGAAGCTCGGAATGTTTCAGGTTTCGGAGCATTTTGGAGTAGGGACTCTCAGCCTTAATTTGAACCTCTTCAAGGAAGCGACACACTGAAGCCCCCGATGTCCACCCTACACAATCCCAGCACACCCTCTGAAGTCCTCAGCAACAGACTTTCTTTCTTCAAAAATAACCACAAGTCACAAACTCACACGCAATCACAGAAGGGGGTTGTGGACACCCGCACAGATGATGAAATTTAACTGTCATTTTTACCTGGGTAATTTAAAGTCATTCCTCAAAACACACCTGTTTTACTCAGTTGCTTTTTAAGGTGAACACACACAAATCATTTCAGGGAAACAAACGTCTCTTTGGGCTGCGTGTGGTTTCTTGACTCCCATGAATAACTCCGTTCACCCTCACTTCTGGAAAAGGGAGACGATGCAAAGAAATCTGTTAAAACAAAGACATGATAACAAGTTTAAGAAGGGTTTGAAAGGTTCCTCCTGTCCCCCTGGAGGGGAGACGAGGACACCTGGAAAGCTCATGGGGGACAGGAGCACAGCCCCCTCGGTGTGCCATGGACACCGCCTCATCAAGGGGAGAGGATGATGCCTGGAAGACTCACAGGGGTGGGAGCAC
>NW_020256250.1:0-7209 GCF_003255815.1 Theropithecus gelada
AGCGCAGTGCGATTTTCTATAAATAAAGTGCACGCCTGCATCTGAGCTGAGATGTGAATGTCTGGAATGTGCCTGCCAGGCCCAGGAGGAACTACAGCAAGTGTGGGGACACAAGCCGCTAAGGAATCTGATTTGGAGGGAACTGAAGGCAACTAAAACTAGGTCCACTGGTTTTTCTTGGTAAGGTTTGACCAGGCAAACTGTTATCACTGTTGCTAATTTATGGTAATTGGGATGGGGATTTAACAGTAAGTAATTAGAGCAATTACAGAATTTGCTACTCAATTACAATGGCACAGATTCCTGAGGATGGAAGAACTGTTGCCCAGGAGTAGAGTTCAAGAGGTCCTCCCCATGCTCCGAGGAACATGGCATTTCCCCGCACCCCTGCTTTGGTCCCTGGCCACCACCATCCTGATCTCGGCCATCTGATGGCATCAGTCCCCAAAGCTGGAAACACCTGACACCTCTTGTCACCCTCCCATCTGCCCTGCCTTCCTCCAGTCCGGGATATTCAGAGATGCCCACATACAGGACCAGGAAACCAGGATTATCCCAAACCAGTGCCTGCATTCAAAGTCCTCCACGGCAGGACAATCACCAATGGCCAATACTCCCAGAACCTTCCACCTCAAAACGGGAGCACATCTGGATTCAAGCTGACAATGCTGCATTCTCTTTGCCATGTACACATGGAGGCATGTCAGGTTCCACCTAAAGGTATCAGGTTCCACGCTGGTCAGAAGCCCAAACCTAGTCACTCTGCATGATCTCAATTCACCATCCACAGAGAAGCCTGCAGTTTTCCTCTGGTGCACGGTGTGGATGGTGGATGGTAGATGCATTTCCCCTGAAGACTCGGAGACAGGAGCCTTGCCAAGGAGGCCAGTCACCCCAGCCCCTGCAAGGCCCGGACATGCCCTTCTGCTGTCTGCACACAGTACCCAAGTCTAGCAGCGCTGGCTCTGTGGTGGGATCCATCTGGGCCTACAGAGGACCGGAGGCACAGGAACCGTGCAGCCTGGCTGCAGCCAGAGGCCTAAGGGATCCCCACGAGGCTCTCCAGCCTAGGTGCCCTCACCACAGGCAGAGCCATGCAAGAGAGTTGCCTGCTGAACCGGAAACGCCCCAATCTGCTCAGCCAACACAGAAAGACAATAGCCACCTACAGCTGCTGAGCCCGGAAACGTGGCCACTGGGCCTGAAGGGTGGAATCTGGAATTTAATCTGTGAAGTTCTTTTCAAATGTGTTTAGCTATGTTATCAAATCTTTATTCTAATTAAATTTAAAGGAGCCTCTGGCTATGGGCTCCCTTGTCGGGCACCACAGCTCCAGAGAGTAAGAATGGAAAGGAGAGGCCCAGAGCCTCTCTGCATTCTCCACGCTAATTCAACAAGTCATCATAAGGAAAGGCACTCCAGCAGGAGAGGTGTACACGGGAAGAACTGGGTTGGCCCTGACAAGCATGACCCCCATGACATCACAGCTGCCTCAGCCAACAGGCAAAAGACAATGATGCCCACCTGGACAGGCCACCGGATGTGATGATGCACCCCAAGTCCTGGTCCCACAGCAGCCAGAGATCACCTGCTGCTCGTCCCAGCTGAAACAGGCAGAGGTACCCAAGCCCTCAAAGCAGGAAGAATCAAGGAGGCGATTCCCACGACACAGGTGACACTCCTCGGAGACAGACACAGGCTTCGCTGTGAAAGTGCAGAGGACGGTGCAGTCCCTAGGCGGGCTGCTTCTTCCAACGATCAGGGAAGAAACAGATCCATTTCCTTGTAGGAGAATCATTTGTACCATGATTAGACAGAAGACAGAAGGTGGCTGATGTTATCAAATCACCAAGCACCTCACAGCTGCTTCTCCAAGGAAGGCCTGGAAACTTGCAGCCACCCGCGTAGGGGCCGCAGTGTTTACAATGGAGACATGGGTGACTGAGGTCTGGCTTCCTCAGGGAAGCTAAATTTGAACTTTCACCACTGAGGAATCGGTCATTTACAGTCCCTCACCCTCAATGCAGAAGAGGGCTCAAGACACTGCACCAGACTTGAACACTCAGGGTCAGGGTCAGGTTCAGGGTCAAATTCACAAGTTTTACAAAATGTATTTCCTTGGGATGCTAGAAGAGATGCGGCCTCACACCCCCGACCTCCATCGTTTGCTTAGCCCCTTCACCAGTGGATCTCACAACAGATGACACATCCACGCCTCATCCATGGCAGCACAGAAAACCACTTGGAAAACAGCCACTCCCACCAAGCTTCCTGACTTTGGTGTTTAAAATCTGCATCTCATACGTGAGATTACACTCCTCCGAACAACAGACATTGCGACTGTCATTTCACCCAAAAGGGCTTTAGGAAATGACACGCGGTCCAGACGCCAGAGGTCACCGGCCGCCTTACTCTAGCCTAATTCCTTCGTGCCTGTATGGAGGCTTCACAGATACAGCCCATTAATGACCATATGGGAAGCTCAGCGCATAGACGAACTCAGTGCTGAATTTTTCCATTTATCACCCTTTTGTTTTATCCAGAAGACAGCTGAGAAAGGCTGGGGCAGATCATCTCCTCGAGTGTAATGACTCCAACCACTTCTTTCACCCCAGGTCACCACTCAGTCACACGCTTTTGAGAAGCCAAAGCAGTTCTGTTCCCTTCACTCTGGGTTCCAAGCACTAAATTCCTCCATTTTATCAATTAGATTATCAAGCAGCCGTTTGTAATCTGGACTGCAATCTGATATGAAATTTAAAGCTTATTTAGGTTGCGGTAATAGCTCCTATTTACATTATAGATAAGGCATGAAAGAAAACTTTAATCTGTTCATAGGACCAACTTTGTAAACAAACCAATTATTCAAGCAATGATTGTCTTCAGTTAGATGCAAATTACTTTGCTCATAAAAGATTTTCCATGTTGGTGTGCTGCACCCATCAACTAGTATACATATGTAACAAACCTGCACGTTATGCATATGTACCCTAGAACTTAAAGTATAATAAATAAATTTTTAAAAAATATTTTCCAGTAGGAATTTTTAAATCCATGGTCTGTCTTTCCTGAGCCTGTCTCTGCACCTTCCCGAGTGCACAGCAGGACTTCTCAGGGCATCCCATCAGCAGGCCCACTGAAGAGAATAAGCCCGCAGCCCCCAGCCCAGGAATCAAGTCCGAGCCCCAGCAGCCCCTCATCCAGCCGGGACTTCCTCACCAGCACAGCACCCAGAGATCTTCCAGGTTTAATGCCACGTGTGCGTGGAAAGTAGAGTGCTGGAAGGAACACAGTGGACATTCTACAAATGCAAATTCCCTCCTGGAACAGCCCAGCAACCCTCTGTACCTTCCCCAAAGTACCCGTGCCAGGCAGGTGTAGAGTCTAACGGGGGTGCTTAGGAATCAACATTTAACACGATTCTGATGAGTAAAAGTTTGAGAGGTCGGTCAGCAAGAGGCTGCCGTGGCCTCCACTCAATTTGCAGGCTCTGAAGAGACACAGATTCAGGTAACAGGCCGGACAGGACAAGGATGGGGAGGTGGAGGGCAAATTCCATGGACCACCAACCACCCCGCCATCCCCACTGAGACTCCGTCATTTAAGTAGAGGCAAAGCCAGGGAGAAAAGATGCCCGCACCACACGAGGGACTGAGATTTCACCTAAAGCACGCAGCATGTGGCTGAGAGCCAAGGTTGGGCAAGCCAGGAGCACAGAACGGGGTTCACAGGCCCAGAGGTGTCCCCCACACCCAGACCCCGTGCAGACCTCCCAAGCACTGCCTGTGTCTCCTGCCTGGTTTATTTCCTCCCCTCCTTCTACTGTGTTGGTTTCTAAGCCACCACCCACCACCACACACCCCTCTCTACAAGCTTGGTGGACTGAAAAGAGCGGGAGCAGGTAAGATCTGGGCTCTGGGGCCAACGTCCCGCCTGAGACACTGGTTTCAACCCATCTAGCTGTGATGTGAGCCCCCGAGATTTCTCAAATGTGAGATGGGAAGATAACTGAACCCACTCACCAGGACGGCTGTGCAGACTGAGATTACATATAGCCACACCTCGGCATCCACCACACGTGGGACCCCAGTCGTGTTGCCCCTGATGGGAATCCCTCTATGCCCCTTCTGCTACCAGAGCCAACTCCCAGCAGTAGCTGTGGAGGGTGCATCCTCTATTCTCACTCCACTCACCTCCCATCGCTCCACGCAGTGACCTGCCACACAGCGGCCACCAGCAAATCCGGCCCCACTGGATAACCGACCACCAGCCCCCCCTCACTTTGGGGCGTCTTCCACTCACAGTTCCGAAGCAGGCCGAGAAACCGCCCTCAAGGGCAGTCACCTGTTCCTTATTGCACGTAATGACCTGCCACGCAGGACCACCAGCAAACCCAGCTCCATCATCCAGGCTCCTGTGGATCACAGAACTCCCACCCCCCCGACCCTGGGGCATCTTCCACTTGTGGTTCTGAAGGGGGCCAAGAAACCGCTCTCAAGGGCACTCACCTGTTTCACGTAATGGCATGCCAAGCACGGCCACCAGCAAACACGGTCCACCGTCCAGGTTCTGGTGGGTAACTGCCTCCCACCCCACTTCCTCCTGGGGTGTCTGGGAGGCTCAGAAACTGCCCTCCAAGGGCACTCATCTGTTCCTTATTGCACTAATACCTCATTTACAGAAATCCACTTTGACTTCCAGCACTGCAGGTGTGACAATTTAGGAATCCTGCTTGCAAGCTCCAAGAGCTTGAGGTCACGTCCACCTCACCAGCATCCCAGAGACCCAGCACTCTCCCACTGTGTTTAAAATTCCAAAATACTCCTTCAAAATGTTACTGGCATTTGCTTTGCACATAAAACGCTAAAAACCTTCAAGTGAAACAAATATCTTCAACAGTTTGATACAATGACATGTGAGTTACACATCTGCCAAGTTGTAAAGCCTCATGCATTTATAACATTTTATGTACGGTCAAATGGTTCATTGATATAAATTACGAGAACCTCTAAGAAACAGGTTTTTTCTGGCATTAGATGACCAAAGGAAAACTGGGTTCTCTCTGGCTTGCGGGCCTGTAGAGGCAGACATATCTACTGACACAATCAAGCTTCTTCCCACTGATGTGGCCCCTGGAGGAGCAAGCTGACCTGCCCACATTTCTCAAATGCACAGCTGTTGCTCACACTGCAGATGGAGCTCAAGGCACAAGCAGGCCACCACACTAAAACTACCATGCAGCGTCCACGCCAGGTAACGGTGGTTTTCACTCGATCCCAAAACCCCATGTATGAGTTTACAGCCATGACTACTAAATGGATTTTTAGACCCTCAAGACATACTTTGCTTTTATGCAACAAAATTAAAAGACTATCACTCAGATATAGGCTCTGAAACTGTGGAATAATTATTTGGGAACAGAGCCTCTGCCAGATCAGGATAAGCACTTGGGACAACACCCCGTGATCTCGGTCCACACAAACCCATCCACACCAGAAGCCTCCCGCACTGTAATTTCTGTGGATTTCTCTAAACGAGGTATTAGTGCAATAAGGAACAAATGAGTGCCCTTGGAGGGCAGTTTCTGAGCCTCCCAACCACACGGCCACGTTCAGGCTGAAGCTGCGCCACCTCCAAAAACACTGTCCCTCACCGAGGTGTGCCTGGCTTCTCCCTTTTTCCAAAACTTAACAAAACCTGAAAGGACAGGTCTGTGTAGAAAAACACAAACTACTTGCGATTCCTCTTCCCAGTTCAGGCTGTAGGAAGCTCATTTCAGCCCTCACCGTGTTCTGACTGTGGCTTGGTTCCCATAAGAAATAAAGTCAGAATTCTAGTCCCTGTCTCCTGGGCAGTGGGGCAGGCATACATACCTTCAGTTACATGAGGAAAGGCGTGGCGAGCCCCCTTCCTTCAGTAAAACTGCACAGTTCCCAGAACCCTGATGCCATCCCCCTCACGCCACTGTGAACACCTGGACAGAGCACATTTCAATGCGTGCACCTTTGTGAGCTAGTTTTCTATTTCTCCACTAAATCACCCCAAATTTAGCGCCCTAAACACTGACTTATTTTCTCACATTTACCGGAAGCTGGAGTCCAAAACAGGTCCCACCAGCTAACGTCGAGGTGTCGGCAGGGCTGGCTCTGGGGAAGCAACCATCTCCTTGCCCCCCAAAGCCTCTAGAGGCTTCTGCATCCCCTGGTCCATATGGTACCTGCCGTCTTCAGGACCCACAGTGGCCCTGATGGCCCTCCAACAGGAGGACACAGAATGCCAGGAGCCCGGGCTCTAGTGCTAGGGCCAAACCTCCCCCACCCTCCCAGCCTCCCGTGTGAGTTAATATAGATTCCACTTTAACTAGTGTCACCTGTGTAAGGGGTAAGTGCCCAGCTGTGAATTGGTTAACCTCACCCACACAGACCCGGGAAATAAACTCACAGGCCATGGACCACTCCACAAGCAATGAGTGACCACCTGCTTGGGGACCTCCATGGCCCAGCAGAGCACTCCGGTGCCTCCCCGTGGACTCGGTCTGCAGCGCCAGAGGGCCCTGGATAAAAAAGACAGCTCCCATGTCGGGAGGCACCCACCCGCGGTTGGGTTCCCGGTACTTTAAATAGCCCAGGTGGACAAGCCGCGCCCCGTGCAACTACATCACAAGAATAACGGCTGCACGTGGCGAGTGCACGGGTGGCCACCCCTCAGTTCAGCTGACCGTGTTAAGCACATCACCACCGTGACGTCAAATCAGACTCATCTGCTGGCACGGTCCAGGCGTCGGCCCCCAAGAACATTCTGGATCACAATTCACAGTAGTGATTGCAATCAGGGCCACACGTGGCTAAATGTATTTACAGGAGGACGCCACAGCCGATCTGGCTGGACTGAGAGCATTTCCCACTGTACATTCTTACAACACCATTTTATTTGTGCTTTATTAAACTTCTTTGGCTTTTTTCTGCCTATCTACTTAATGGGAGTGTTTCTTGTTCTTATGACTGCAGTGATACTTCAAGCTACAACTATCAATGTGTAAAATTAGTTTGGAAGGCGCCTTATCATTAAACATTTCACAAGCAAGCAGTCAGAGGCACCTAACCCGGAGGCCTGTTTTCTTCTCTGAGCCAAACCTACCTTGGACTCAAAGAAAACGGCACACGGAGAGGGGCTGGATCTCCAGCGCCCATTCCTAGGGAGCCTCCTGGG
>NW_020256251.1:0-1085 GCF_003255815.1 Theropithecus gelada
GCCCCTCAAGAAGCCTTTCGCTAAGACAGTTCTTGTGGAATTCGCAAAGTGATATTTGGAAGCCCATAGAGGGCTATGCTGAAAAAGGAAATATCCTCCGACGGAATCTGGAAAGAAGCTTTCTGAGAAACTGCTTAGTGTTCTCTTAATTCATCTCACAGAGTTACATCTGTATTCCCTGGATCTCTTGCTAGCTTTATTTCTCTAGAATCTGAGAACAGATAATTCGGATCCCTTTGAAGACTATAGGGCCAAGGAAATATAATCCGATAACAAAGAGAAAGAAGCTTTCTGAGAAACTTCTTTGTTTTCTGTGAAATCATCTCACAGAGTTACAGCTTTCAACTCAAGAAGCCTTTCGCTAAGACAGTTCCTGTGGAATTAGCAAAGTGATATTTGGAAGCCCATAGAGGTCTATGGTGAAAAAGGAAATATCCTCCGATGAAATCTGGAAAGAAGCTTTCTGAGAAACTGCTTAGTGTTCTGTTAATTCATCTCACAGAGTTACATCTGCATTTCGTGGATCTCTTTGCTAGCCTTATTTCTGTGGAATGTGAGAACAGATATTTCGGATCCGTTTGAAGACTATAGGGCCAAAGGAAATATCCTCCGATAACGAAGAGAAAGAAGCTTTCTGAGAAACTTCTTTGTGTTCTGTGAAATCATCTCNCCTTTCGCTAAGACAGTTCTTGTGGAATTGGCAAAGTGATATTTGGAAGCCCATAGAGGTCTATGGTGAAAAAGGAAATATCCTCCGATGAAATCTGGAAAGAAGATTTCTGAGAAACTGCTTAGTGTTCTGTTAATTCATCTCACAGAGGTACATCTGCATTTCGTGGATCTCTTTGCTAGCCTTGTTTCTGTTGAATGTGAGAACAGATATTTCGGATCCCTTTGAAGACTATAGGGCCAAAGGAAATATCCTCCGATAACAAAGAGAAAGAAGCTTTCTGAGAAACTTCTTTGTGTTCTGTGAAATCATCTCACAGTGTTACAGCTTTCCCCTCAAGAAGCCTTTCGCTAAGACAGTTCTTGTGTAATTGGCAAACTTATATTTGGAAGCCCATAGAGGGCTATGGTGAAAA
>NW_020256252.1:0-1084 GCF_003255815.1 Theropithecus gelada
AAAGAAGCTTTCTGAGAAACTTCTTTGTGTTCTGTGAAATCATCTCACAGAGTTACAGCTTTCCCCTCAAAAAGCCTTTCGCCAGGACAGTTATTGTGGAATTGGCAAACTGATATTTGGAAGCCCATAGAGGGCTATGGTGAAAAGGGAAATATCCTCAGATGAAATATGGAAAGAAGATTTCTGAGAAAGTGCTTAGTGTTCTGTTAATTCATCTCACAGAGTTACATCTGTATTTCGTGGATCTCTTTCCTAGCTTTATTTCTGTCGAATCTGAAAATAGATATTTCTGGTCCCTTTGACCACTAGAGGTCCAAAGGAAATATCCTCCGATAACAAAGAGAAAGAAGCTTTCTGAGAAACTTCTTTGTGTTCTGTGAAATCATCTCAAAGAGTTACAGCTTTCCCCTCAAGAAGCCTTTCGCTAAGACATTTCTTGTGGAATTGGCAAAGTGATATTTGGAAGCCCATAGAGGGCTATGGTGAAAAAGGAATTATCTTCAATCAAACATGGAAAGAAGCTTTCTGAGAAACTGCTCTGTGATGTGAGACTTCCACTCACAGAGTTACATCTGTATTTCGTGGATCTCTTTGCTAGCCTTATTTCTGTGGAATCTGAGAACAGATATTTCGGATCCCTTTGAAGACTATAGGGCCAAAGGAAATACCCTCCGATAACAAAGAGGAAGAAACTTTCTAAGAAACTTCTTTGTGTTCTGTGAAATCATCTCACAAAGTTACAGCATTCCCCTAAAGAAGCCTTTCGCTAAGACAGTTCTTCTGGAATTTTAAAAGTGATATTTGGAAGCCCATAGAGGGCTATGATGAAAAAGGAAATACCCTCGGATGAAATCTGGAAAGAAGCTTTCTGAGAAACTGCTTAGTGTTCTGTTAATTAATGTCACAGAGTTACATCTCTGTTTCGTGGATCTCTTTGGTAGCCTTATTTCTGTGGAATCTGAGAACAGATATTTCGGATCCCTTTGAAGACTATAGGGCCAAAGGAAATATCCTCCGATAACAAAGAGAAAGAAGCGTTCTGAGAAACTTCTTTGTGTTCTGTGAAATCATCTCACAGAGTTAC
>NW_020256253.1:0-1084 GCF_003255815.1 Theropithecus gelada
CCCTCTATGGGCTTCCAAATATCACTTAGCGAATTCCTAAAGAACTGTCTTAGCGAAAGGCTTCTTGAGCGGAAAGCTGTAACTCTGTGAGATGATTTCACAGAACACAAAGAAGTTTCTCAGAAAGCTTCTTTCTCTTTGTTATCGGAGGATATTTCCTTTGGCCCTATGGTCTTCAAAGGGATTCGAAATATCTGTTCTCAGATTCCACAGAAATAAGGCTAGCAAAGAGATCCACGAAAGACAGATGTAACTCTGTGAGATGAATTTACAGCACACTCAGTAGTTTCTCAGAAAGCTTCTTTCCAGATTTCATCTGAGGATATTTCCTTTTTCACCATAGACCTCTAAGGGCTTCCAAATATGATTTTGCCAATTCCACAAGAACTGTCTTAGCGAAAGGCTTCTTGAGGGGAAAGCTGTAACTCTGTGAGATGATTTCAAAGAACACAAAGAAATTCCTCAGAAAGCTTCTTTCTCTTTGTTATAGAAGGATATTTCCTTTGGTCCTATAGTCTTCAAAGGGATCCGAAATATCTGTTCTCAGATTCCACAGAAATAAGGCTAGCAAAGAGATCCACGAAATATAGATATAACTCTGTGAGATGAATGAACAGAACACTCAGCAGTTTCTCAGAGAGCTTCTTTCCAGATTTCATCTGAGGATATTTCCTTTTTCACCATAGCCCTCTAAGGGTTTCCAAATATCCTTTTGGCAATTCCACAAGAACTGTCTTAGCGAAAGGCTTCTTGAGCGGAAAGCTGTAACTGTGTAAGATGATTTCAAAGATCACAAAGAAGTTCCTCAGAAAGCTTCATTCTCTTTGTTATCGGAGGATATTTCCTTTGGCCCTATAGTCTTCAAAGGGATCCGAAATATCTCTACTCAAATTCCACAGAAATAAGGCTAGCAAAGAGATCCACGAAATACAGATGTAACTCTGTCAGATGAATTAACAGAACACTCAGCAGTTTCTCAGAAAGCTTCTTTCCAGATTTCATCTGAGGATATTTATTTTTTCACCATAGCCCTCTAGGGGCTTCCAAATATCACTTTCCCAATTCCACAAGAACTGTCTTAGCG
>NW_020256254.1:0-1084 GCF_003255815.1 Theropithecus gelada
ATCTAGGCCATGTTGCCTTCAGCAACTGTACCTCCATAACCAATGTCACCGGTCCCATATGCGCTGTAAATGGTTCGGTCTTTCTCTGTGGCAATAACATGGCATACACTTATCTACCCACAAACTGGACGGGGCTTTGCGTCCTAGCAACTCTCCTCCCCAACATTAACATCATTCCCGGAGATAAACCGGTTCCTATCCCTGCTATTAATCATTTTATATATAAACCTAAACGGGCCATACAGTTTATTCCTTTACTAGCTGGGCTAGGAATCACCACAGCCTTCACAACAGAAGCTACAAGCCTAAGTGTCTCTGTAACCCAATATACAAAATTATCTAATCAGCTAATTTCTAATGTACAAATCTTATCCAGCACCATACAAAATCTGCAAAATCAAGTAAACTCATTAGCCGAAGTGGTTCTCCAGAACAGAAGGGGGCTAAATCTACTTACAGCAGAACAAGGAGGAATCTGTTTAGCCCTGCAAAAAAAATGCTGCTTTTATGCTAACAAATCAGGAATTGTAAAAAACAAAATAAAAACCTTACAAAAAAAACTAAAAAAACGCAAAAAAAATCTAGCTTCCAACCCACTTTAAACTGGGCTTCAAGGGCTCCTCCCTTACCTCCTGCCCTTTATTGGCCCTCTACTTACCCTCTTGCTCTTACTCACCATTGGGCCGTGCATTTTTAACCGTCTAACTGCTTTTATTAATAATAAATTAAACATAATACACGCTATGGTGCTAACCCAACAGTATCAAGTGCTCAAAACCAATAAAGAGGCTCAAAATTGAGCCTCTAAAACACAAAAAAAAGGGAAAAATGAAAAGTAAAACTTTTAGGCCCTCCCCGTAAATGGTTCTGTTTGTTCGTGGCGCAGGCAGAGTTTGTTGCAAGGCTAAATGTAAGACTTGTTACTAAATAATTAACTGCCTTTGTTCTGCTTCTGTAAAACTGCTTTCCCGCCCTCCGAATTGTAAAACAAGCCCTGCCTCAGCCGGAAATTCCAAACCAGTATGCTAAAGGTGGCGGGGCCCGATCGCTGCAACCCAGACCCAAGGTTGCATCAGCAAAGGAA
>NW_020256255.1:0-1084 GCF_003255815.1 Theropithecus gelada
CTCAAGAGTTAATCATCAGCTTCTTATGTAAATCAGAACAGGAAAGTCTTGCTTGGTCAATTCCTTTGAGAATATTGTTCTGATGCTGTTCTTCAGTAACTCGGCTGCCTCTGCCTACCTATTCAGCACTTACCAGTTAACAAGAAGCTCTTTCTGGCTCCCGAACGAAGTTCTCTGAGGTCAGCAGCAGCCGTCGATGTTCACGGAGTTCGGGCAGGCAGCCAAATGAGCGGGAATTGGGTGCACCCAGGCCAGATCCTATTGTGGGCTATCTGGGTCCTTGCAGGCCCCACCAAGGGTGACATATCAAAAGGGGGAGGAGGGCTCTCAGAAGATGGGGTGGGCGAGGATTTTCCACTGGTAGAAATGAAGTTATCTTTTAGAGGTCTCTGAGGGTCCCTGGAGAGCTATGTAGTACTTTGACGGCATCAATGTTCTGGTGTTGCCGAGAACCTAGGACCAGAGCTTCCTTCTTGGGGTGGGTAGAGCACAAAAGACCCTGGTTCTGCCCTTGGATTGCTCACACGCTGCAAGGGGTTTAGAGGGACACTATCCTGAGCACTGTGGAGGTGTGAGGAGCAGAGTCTGTGCTTCTGCACTCCTGGCTGCAGCGACAGGACTTTCAGTAATGAAATGACATTAGAAACAGTGCTAAGACACCTGGGTCTTGCTAAGTAAGTAGCCGGGCAGTTTCCTTCCCAGGCCTCCATGTTCTGTGTGGTGACTGAGACTCCTGCATGCCCCGTCTCCCAAAGTGCCATGCTGCTGGAAGTAGACGGGTTGATTTCAGGAAGCAACTGCTTGAGAATTTTACATTTTCATCCATGAATATTCGTGTGTATTCAAAAGCATATACCTAACTCACCAACCACAATTCCATAAATGTCATTACTTGGAATTCTTCTAGGTAAAATTTTAAAAGGAGTTTATTGAAATTAAATTTTAAGAAAAAAATAAAAAGCCAGTAATCATGCAGGTGCTGCACAGATGTGCTGGCAGTGGTGCCGGAGGGTGTGGAGTGACAGAAGTGTAGGAACCCCTGGGAAGATGAGTTTGTGGCATCCCAGGATCTACAGAGTTCGGT
>NW_020256256.1:0-1084 GCF_003255815.1 Theropithecus gelada
AAATCTCTAAGCATTTGCTTATCTGTAAAGGATTTTATTTCTCCTTCACTGATGAAACTTAGTTTGGCTGGATATGAAATTCTGGGTTTAAAATTCTTTTCTTTAAGAATGTTGAATAATGGCCCCCACTCTCTTCTGGCTTGCAGCGTTTCTGCCGAGAGATCTGCTGTTAGTCTGATGGGCTTCCCTTTGTGGGTAACCCGACCTTTCTCTCTGGCTGCCCTTAAGATTTTTTCCTTCATTTCAACTTTGGTGAATCTGGCAATTATGTGTCTTGCAGTTGCTCTTCTCGAGGAGTCTCTTTGTGGCGTTCTCTGTATTTCCTGGATTTGAATGTTGGCCTGCCCTACTAGGTTGGGGAAGTTCTCCTGGATGATATCCTGAAGAGTGTTTTCCAACTTGGTTCCATTTTCCCCCTCACTTTCAGGCACCCCAATCAGACGTAGATTTGGTCTTTTTACATAATCCCATACTTCTTGAAGGCTTTGTTCATTTCTTTTCTTCTTTTTTCTTTAGATTTCTCTTCTCACTTCATTTCATTCATTTGATCCTCAATCGCTGATACTCTTTCTTCCAGTTGGTAGAGTCGGTTACTGAAGCTTGTGCATTTGTCACGTATTTGTCATGTCATGGTTTTCATCTCTGTCAGTTCTTTTATGGCCTTCTCTGCATTAATTATTCTAGTTATCAATTCTTCCACTTTTTTTTCAAGATTTTTAGTTTCTTTGTGCTGGGTACGTAATTCCTCCTTTAGCTCTGAGAAATTTGATGGACTGAAGCCTTCTTCTCTCATCTCGTCAAAGTCATTCTCCGTCCAGCTTTGATCCGTTGCTGGCGATGAGCTGCGCTCCTTTGCCGGGGGAGATGCGCTCTTATTTTTTGAATTGCTGGCTTTTCTGCCCTGCTTTTTCCCCATCTTTGTGGTTTTATCTGCCTCTGGTCTTTGATGATGGTGATGTACTGATGGGGTTTTGGTGTAGGTGTCCTTCCTGTTTGATAGTTTTTCTTCTAACAGTCAGGACCCTCAGCTGTAGGTCTGTTGGAGATTGCTTGAGGTCCACTCCAGACCCTGTTTGCCTGGGTA
>NW_020256257.1:0-1084 GCF_003255815.1 Theropithecus gelada
AAAAAAATTCCAATATTAAATATTCACATTGATGTCTGTATTAGTCTATTTTGTGTTGCTATAAAAGAACACCTGAGGCTGGGTAATTTATGAAGAAAAGAGGTTTATTTGGCTCATGATTCTGCAGGCTGTTCCAGCCTGGCCCCACCATCTGTTTCTGGTGAGGACCCTAGGAAGCCTCCAGTCATGATGGAAGGGGAAGTGGAGCAAGGAAGAAAGGAGGTGTGTGCCACGTGCTTTCAAACAACCAGCTGTCATGTTTCATAGAGCAAGACCTCACTCACTACCACCGGGACAGCACCAAGCCATTCCTGAAGGATCTGCTCCCAAGACCAAAACACCTGTCACTAGGCCCCACTTTCTTTTTTTTCTTTTTTCTTTTTTTTTTTTTTTTGAGACAGAGTCTCACTCTGCCACCCAGACTGGAGTGCAGTGGCATGATCTCAGCTCACTGCAAGCTCCACCTCCCAGGTTCATGCCATTCTCCTGCCTCAACCTCCCAAGTAGCTGGGATTACAGGCGCCCACTACCATGCCTGGTTAATTTTTTGTTTTAGTGGAGATGGTGTTTCACCATGTTAACCAGGATGGTCTCGATCTCCTGACCTTGTGATCTGCCCGCCTCAGCCTCCCAAAGTGCTGGGATTAGAGGCGTGCGCCACTGCACCTGGCCTAAGCCCTGCTTTCAACACTGGGAATCAAATTTCTTTTTTTTTTTTTTTTTTTGTTTTCTTAAGGATATAATCTCACTCTGTCAGCCAGGGTGGAGTGCAATAGTGCAGTTGTAGCTCTCTACAGAAGCCATGGCTGAGAGGAGCCATAGCTTACTGTGGCATCCAACTCCTGGGGCCCCAGAGATCCTCCCACCTTCACTTCCTGAGTAGCTGAGATAACAGGCTCAATCCACCATGCCAACTAATTTTTTTTTTTTATTTTTTGTAGAGACAGGGTCTCACTAGGAGATCAAATTTCAACATGAGATTTGGAGAGGACAAATTTTCAAACTATCAATGTCAATAGTTTTTTTCCCCCCTCATAAAGAGTATCTATGTGTTAGGAACTTTAGATGTTTAAAAAGTGGTGGC
>NW_020256258.1:0-1083 GCF_003255815.1 Theropithecus gelada
GTGGAATTGGCAAAGTGATATTTGGAAGCCCATAGGGGCTATGTTGAAAAAGGAAATATCCTCCGATGAAATCTGGAAAGAAGCTTTCTGAGAAAAGGCTGAGTATTCTGTTAATTCATCTCACGAAGTTACATCTGTATTTCGTGGGTCTCTTTGCTAGCCTTATTTCTGTGGAATCTGAGAGCAGATATTTCGGTTGGCACTGGAGACTCTAGGGCCAAAGGAAATATCCTCCGATAACAAAGAGAAAGAAGCTTGCTGAGAAAAATCTTTGTGTTCCGTAAAATGATCTGACAGAGTTACAGCTTTCACCTCAAGAAGCCTTTCGCTAAGACAGTTCTTGTGGAATTGGCAAAGTGATATTTGGAAGCCCATAGAGGGCTATGGTGAAAAAGGAAATATCCTCCGATGAAATCTCGAAAGAAGCTTTCTAAGAAACTACTGAGTTTTCTGTTAATTCATCTCCCAGAGTTACATCTGTATTTCTTGGATCTCTTTGCTAGCCTTATTTCTGTGGAATCTGAGAACACATAGTTCGGATGCCTTTGAAGACTATAGGGCCAAAGGAAATATCCTCCGATAACAAAGAGAAAGAAGCTTTCTGAGAAACTTCTTTGTGTTCTGTGAAATCATCTTACAGATTTCCAGCTTTCCCCTCAAGAAGCCTTTTGCTAAGACAGTTCTTGTGGAATTGGCAAAGTTATATTTGGAAGCCCATAGAGGGCTATGGTGAAAAAGGAAATATCCTCCAATGAAATCTGGAAAGAAGCTTTCTGAGAAACTGCTGAGTGTTCTGTTAATTCATCTCAAAGAGTTACATCTGTATTTCGTGGATCTCTTTGCTAGCCTTATTTCTGTGGAATCTGAGAACAGATGGTTCGGATCCCTTTGAAGACTATAGGGCCAAAGGAAATATCCTACGATAACAAAGAGAAAGAAGCTTTCTGAGAAACTTCTTTGTGTTCAGTGAAATCATCTCACAGAGTTACAGTTTTCCCCTCAAGAAGCCTTTCGCTAAGACAGTTCTTGTGGAATTGGCAAAGTGATATTTGGAAGCCCATAGAGGGCTATGGTGAAATTCAC
>NW_020256259.1:0-1083 GCF_003255815.1 Theropithecus gelada
AGGGCCAAAGGAAATATCCTCCGATAACAAAGGGAAAGAAGCATTCTGAGAAACTTCTTTGTGTTCTGTGAAATCATCTCACAGAGTTACAGCGTTCCCCTCAAGAAGCCTTTCGCTAAGACAGTTCTTGTGGAATTGGCAAAGTGATATTTTTAAAGCCCATAGAGGGCTATGTTGAAAAAGGAAATATCCTCAGATGAAATCTGGAAAGAAGCTTTCTGAGAAACTGCTCTGTGATGTGTGACTTCCACTCACAGTGTTACATTTATATTTCGTGGATCTCTTTGGTAGCCTTATTTTTGTGGAATCTGAGAACAGATATTTCGTTTCCCTTTGAAGACTATAGGGGTAAAGGAAATATCCTCCGATAACAAAGAGAAAGAAGCTTTCTGAAAAACTTCTTTGTGTTTTGTGAAATCATCTCACAGAGATACAGCTTTCCACTCAAGAAGCCTTTCGCAAAGACAGTTCTTCTGGAAATGGCAAAGTGATATTCCGAAGCCCAGAGAGGGCTATGGTGAAAAAGGAAATATCCTCAGATGAAATCTGGAAAGAAGCATTCTGAGAAACTGCTTAGTGTTTCTTTAATTCCTCTCACAGAGTTACATCTGTATTTCGTGGATCTCTTTTCTAGCCTTATTTCTGTGGAATCTGAGAACAGATATTACAGATCCCTTTGAAGACTATAGGGCCAAAGGAAATATCCTCCGATAACAAAGGGAAAGAAGCTTTCTGAGAAACTTCTTTGTGTTCTGTGAACTCATCTCACAGAGTTACAGCTTTCCCCTCAAGAAGCCTTTCGCTAAGACAGTTCTTGTGGAATTGGCAAAGTGATAGCTGGAAGCCCATAGAGAGCTATGGTGAAAAAGGAAATATCCTCAGATGAAATCTGGAAAGAATCTTTCTGAGAAACTGCTCTGTGATGTGTGACTTCCACTCACAGAGTTACATCTATATTTCGTGTATCTCTTTGCTAGGCTTATTTCTGTGGAATCTGAGAACAGATATTTCAGATCCCTTTGAAGACTATAGGGGCAAAGGAAATATCCTCCGATAACAAAGAGAAAGCTTCTTTCTCTTTGT
>NW_020256260.1:0-1083 GCF_003255815.1 Theropithecus gelada
GAGTAATAAAAGTTCTCTAGATCTCGAAGCAAATGATGAACACATTTCCTCTGTACTCCATGTTCACAGGCAGCAGAAAAGACTGCAGATCCCACTATTGGTGCAGTCCCATAGCGGTGTTTGGAGAAATGACAGACTGATATTCTGCAATAGCAGACCAAGCCCCTCATTCAGCCTGGAGACACAGAGAAAGCATCAGGCATTAGGACTGGGGTTCAGAGGTGGTTGATAAGGAGAATTCCTGTGCGGGTACCTACTGGGCTGATTGCGTTCACCACGGTGGCCACATCACAGCAGCAGCAAAAGATCGGCTCAATCAGTAGTTATCAACGTACACAGTAGTGCTGCTCACAGGTAGGATTAGAGGCTTATTCTCATTTGCTCACTTTTTTTTAATGATGCTGCTTCTTCACACACACAGTTGAATACACCCTTGAGTCCATTCCCATTTGTGAAACTCCTCTAACGAACAAACAGAAATATGTTTCTTTCCAAGTGGGTTCTCATCCTTGATGCCAGAGAGAGTCCCCAGTGTGTTTCCACATAGCATAAGATTACTAAATTTCGCTGACTTTTCACAGAATCAAATATCTTTGGAGGATCACTGTCCATTGAATATCATCTGATTCTGTCTTTACAGTATACACATGAGGAAACTGAGGCCTGGGGAGGTGATCACCTAAGAGAAAGAGCCAGCTGTTGAGTCTGATTCTAGAGGTGCCTGGTTTTTCCTCTCTAGACTCCTAGCTCTGCAATGCTGGCGGCTCTCACCTGAAGCTCTAAAACCTGAGCTTGTGTCCCCTGTGAAGGAGATGGCAAAGTCCTGGTCGTCTGTCTCAGGCTGTTCCTGGGCTGTAGGCTAGTCAACTCTTGCCTAGAGTGGCTCAAGCCGGAGCCTGGAGGGGCACCAGGAGAATGGCAGCGAGGAGGGTCAGGGTCGTCATGACTGGGGTGACCTGGAGGAGGGAGAGCAGGAGTAGATGTGTGGGGAGTGAGGAGCCAGTCTGGATTTATAGCTCTGCTGGGAGAAGGCCTGGGACAGATGCTGCAGTGAGAGGAGGTGGAGCATATGATTGGGGAAGG
>NW_020256261.1:0-7198 GCF_003255815.1 Theropithecus gelada
AGCCACCATGCCCGACCACTTTTTTTTTTCTTCCTAGAGAGACACGATCACACTCTGTTACCCAGGCTGGAATGTAGTAGTGTGATCATAGCTCTTTAGCTCCTGGACTCAAGTGATCCTCCTGCCTCAGCCTCCCAAGTAGCTAGGACTACAGGTGTTCACCACCGTGGTTGGCTGATTTTTTTATTTTTATTTTTGTGGAGATGGGGTCTTCGTATACTGCCCAGGTTGGTCTGAAACTCCTGGCCTCAAGTGATCCTCCCACCTTACCTTCCCAAAGCACTCAGATTACATGCATGAGCCACTGTGCCTTCCTGTTATTACTTCAATGTGTAATTCTGCACAATTGTCCAGGCATGGTGTCTCATGCCTTATAATCCCAGCATTTTGGGAGGCTGAGACACGAGAATCACCTGAGGCCAGGAGCTGAAGAGCAGCCTGGGCATAGTGAGACCCCTGTGGTTGGGACTAATCGGGAGGCTGAGATAAGAGGATCACTTGAACCTAGGAGGTGGAAGGTACAGTGGGTCAGAGTAGTGCTACTGCACTGCAAGCTGGGTGACAGAGTGAGACCCTGTCTCTTAAAAAAAAAAATCTGCACAATTTGGGTTGAATTTTAAGAAAGTACATTTTTAAGGATGTATATTGTTAAGATATTAATTTAGCTATTTTGGTTTTAAATTAAAAACTTAGAAAAGTACAAATTAGGTTTAATGATTTTGTTGTGAAAAACTTAATGTTAAATTATTCAGCTTTGCCTTCCAATCTGTTATACTGAAAAAGTAAAATGACTTCTTTGATCTTTCATTTCCCAGAATATTTCTAAAGTTTTCCTAGAGAGAAGAAAACATTTTCCCCCCTCTATCAGTATAAATAGCTATGCCGTTTAAAAGTAGTATTTTGCCAATGTTGTGATTTTCTAAATGTTTAAATGATTCTCACTTACATGGGATTTTGGTTTAAACCTCATTGGCCAAATGCTTCTGAATGGTTAAATCTTATCCCAAATTTAATGAAATCCTAGGATGGGAGGATGAGTTATTAGAGTCAGTTTATCTCTAGCTGCTAATATTTGACTAGACATTACAATTATAGGGTAAAACAATGAACTGGAAATAGGCATGGCTTATGAATTTTTCAAAGTATTATATGAGTATGTTTTACGCAATATAATCCAATACATATAGAGAAACTTTGTTAAGTGATTTATAGGCATACCTCAGAGATATTGCGGGTTGGGTTCCAGACCACTGCAATAAAACAAATATTGCAGTAAGGCAAGTCACACAAATTTTTTTGTTTCCCAATGCATACAAAATTAATTATCTTTACATATATTATAATCTATTGTGTGCAATAGCATTACATCTGAAAAAAATACACAGTTTAATTAAAAAATACTTTATTCCAGCCAGGCACCATGGCTCACGCCTGTAATCCCAGCACTTTGGGAGGCTGAGGTGGGCGGATCATGAGGTCAGGAGATGGAGACCATCCTGACTAAGACAGTGAAACTCCATCTCCACTAAAAATACAAAAAACTAGCCGGGCATGGTGGCGGGCGCCTGTAGTCCCAGCTACTCAGGAGGCTGACGCAGGAGAATGGTGTGAACCCAGGAGGCGGAGTTTGCAGTGAGCCGAGATTGCGCCACTCACTCCAGCCTGGGCGACAGAGCGAGAGTCCATCTCAAAAAAACAAACAAACAAACAAAAAACTTTATTCCTAGGAGTTTGAGACTAGAGTGGGCAACGTAGTAAGATCCTGTCTCTGCAAAAAATATTTTTGAAAAAATTTTTTAAAAAATTAACCTGGCATGGTGGCTCATGCCTGTAGACCCAGCTACTCAGGAGACTGAAGTAGGAGGATTGCTTGAGCCTGGGAGATGAAGGCTGCCATGAGCTGTGATTACTCCATTTTGCACTCCAGCCTGGGCAACTAAGTGAGACTATGTCTCAAAAAAAAAAAAAAGAATAAAGTACTTTATTGCTACAAAATGCTAGTGATCCTCTGAGCCATCAGTGAGTTGTAATCTTTTTGCTGGTGAAGTGTCTTGATCCAATGTTAATGGCTGCTGACTGATCAAGGGGTGGCTACTAAAGGTTAGGGTGGCTTTTGCCCTTTCTGAAAAATCAGACAAGGAAGTTTGCTGCATCACCTGTGCTTTCTTTTCACAAAAGATTTCTTTGTAGCATACAGTGCTGTTTGATAGCACATTATCCACAGTAGAACTGCTTTCAAAACTGGAGTCAATCTTCTCAAACCCTCCTGCTGCTTTATCAACTCGGTTTATATAGTTTTTGAAACATCACCAGGAGTCGATTCCATGTCAGTAAACCACTTTCCTTGCTCATCCATAAGAAACAACTCCTCATTAGTTCAGGTTTTCTCATGAGATTGCAGTAATTCAGGCACATCTTCAGGCTCCACTTCTTATTCTCTTGCTGTTTCCACCACATCAGCAGTTACTTCCTCCACTGAAGTCTTGATCCCTCAAAGTCATCCGTGAGGGTTGGAATCAACTTCTTTCAAACTCCTGTTGATGTTGCATTTTGACCCCCTTTCATGAATCACCAGTGTTCTTAATGGCGTCTAGAATGGTGAATCCTTTCCAGAAAGTTTTCAATGTGCTTTGCCCAAACCCATCAGAGGAATCATTGTCTATGACCACTATAGCCTTACAAAATGTAGTTCTTAAATAAGACTTGCAAGTAAAAATTATTCCTTGATCCATGGGCTGTGCAATAGATGTTGCGTTAGCAGGCATGAAAACAACATTAATCTTGTATATTTCCGTCAGAGCTTTTGGGTGACCAAATGCATTGTCAGTGAGCCGTAATATGTTGAAAGGAATCTTTTTTGCTGTAAACAGATGTGCTGTCATCCAGTCTTTGTTGTTCCATTTGTAGAGCACAGGCAGAGTAGAGTTAACATAATTCTTAAGGGCCCTAAGATTTTCAGAATGGTAAATTAGCATTGACTTCAACTTCATCACCCACATTGGCCCCTAACAAGAGAGTCACCCTGTTCTTTGAAGCTTTGAAGCCAAGCATTGATTTCTCTCTAGCTATGAAAGTCCCAGATGGCATCTTCTTCCCATATTAAATTGTTTTATCTGCATTGAAAATACGTTGTTTAATGTAGCTACCATCATCAGTTAGCTACATCTTCTGGGTAACTTACTGCAGCTTCTACATTCAGCCCTTGCTGCTTCACCTTGTACTTTTATCGAGTGGTGACAGCTCTTTCTCTTAAATCTAATGAACCTATCTCTGCTAGCTTCAAACTTTGCTCCTACAGCTTCTTCACCTTTTTCAGACTTTATAGAATTGAAGAGTTTGGGTCCTGCTTAGGATTAGGTTTTGGTTTAAGGGAATGTTGTGGCTGGTTTGATCTTCTACCAGACCACTAAAACTTTCTATCTGGAATTAAGGCTGTTTTGCCTTCTTATCGTTCGTGTTCGCTGGAGTAGCACTTTTAATTTCCTTTAAGAGCTTGTCCTTTGCATTCACAACTTGGCTGTTTGGTGCAAGGAACCTAGCTTTCAGCCCGTCTTTGCTTTTGACATCCTTCCTCACCAAACTTAATCATTTCTAGCTTTTGATTTAAAGTGAGAGACTTGTGACTCTTCCTTTCGCTTGAACACATAAAGGCCATTGTGGGGTTATTAGTTGGTCTAATTAAATTATCATTGTGTCTCACGGAATAGGGAGGCCCCAGGAGAGGAAGAGAGATGGGAGAATGGCTAGTGAGCGGAACAGTCAGAACACACATTTATCAGTTAGGTTTGTTGTCTTATATGGACACTATCATGAGCACCCCAAAGCAATGACAGTAGGAACATCTAAGATCACTCCTCACAGATCTCCAGAACAGATGTGATTTTAAAAACATGAAATATTGTGAGAATTACCACAATGTGACAGAAAGACATGTAAATGAGCCCATGCTGCAGGAAAAATGGCACCAGCAGATTTGCCGAACTCAGGGTTGCTGCAAACCTTCAATTTGTAAAAGCACAGTATTTTGCCAGGCGTGGGGTGGCTCACATCTATAATCCCAGCACTTTGGGAGGCTAAGGCGGGCAGATCACTTGAGGTCAGGGGTTCGAGACCAGCCTAGCTGACATGATGAAACCCCATGTCTACTAATACTACAGAAATTAGCCAGGTGTGGTGGTGCGCACCTATAATCCCAGCTACTCGGGAGGCTGAAGCACAAGAATCCCTTGAACCTGGGAGGCAGAGGTTGCATTGAGCTGAGATCACGTGCCACTGCACCCCACCCAGGCAACAGAGTAAAACTATGTCAAAAAAAAAAAAAAAAAAAACCCGCAGTATCTGCTATGTACAATAAAGCGAAAGGCAGTGAAATGAGGTATGCCTGTACATATATTATTTCAGTTAGCCCTATGCAAGAAATCATAACTTGATGAAATTACTGAGCTCAGTTTATCTTAAATAAAACTAAAAAATATTTTACCTAAAATGAAAAATTACATACATGTATATAAAGTATCTTCTGTTGCTGGGGGAAAAACAGTGTTTTTTTAAATTGACTAGGCTGTTATGAATTGGTTTTTGTCTGTTTTTAAATCTTATAGCCACACTTGATAGTCTGTAAATTGGTTGAAAAATCAAATGTATTTCCCAACCCCCCAAACTCTTACCAAGCCAGTAGCCAAATCCACCGATGTCATCGGGCCAGTTGCACGTTAACTGACTCACACTGCGACACCTGTTTGTGACACGTCTTCAGCCTGTTTTCCGCTTGAATAGGCTTGCAAAGACAAAGCCCCAGGATGTCTGTCTCATTCACAGATTGAAGGGTATTTTAATCAGCTTTCTCATATTCCTTGCCTATTCCTCACCTCATGCCAACACCTCCAATAATAAAATTCTGGCATTTAAGTTGGCTGGAAGTTTCTTTCTAGACCTAAAATAGGTTTATAACCCTCCAAGTGCTGAACATACCACTTTTTGACAGAAAATCCACCACCAGATGTCTTTTTGTAAGTGTGCCATGTGTTCATTTTAATGAGATCATTCATCATTTGTAATGTTCAGGGTCCTTGCTGCTGTCTGTCTTTTTTCTGTTTGATTTGTTAGTTTTGTTGTGAGTGTTGGTAACATGCCGAGCACTGGTCTCATCAGTGAGGAATAAATCTTTCTCTTCCCTCCGTGTCATTGCTCTTAGCGCTGCTCTCCCTGTTAGAATGTTCACAAGAATATTTTACTGAAAGCTCATGGAAGAACTCTGCCACCTTTCAGATCCTGCAGCTTTTAAAACTTAATTTATTTTTAACAAAAAATTTCACATGGTTCAAAACCCAGGAGGTATAAAAATATTACATTAAATTGTACCCTTCTGTTTTTGTCTCCTACCCACACTCTCCCTATATACACAACAAATGTTATTAATTTCTTTTTTATCTTTGCAGAGAGATTTTATGTATAACAAGTGCGTATCAGTATTTTCTTCCTCTTTTCACTTTTAAACTTTCCTTTTTTATTTAATTATATGTCTTAGAGATCATTTCATATCAGTAAATAGTTTTCACATCTGTAGGCCTTTATAATCTGTCATGTGGGTATGCTGTAATGAGTTTAACCAGTCCTATATTGACAGCTATTAAGTAATTTCCATTATTTTGCTATTACAAACAGTGGTGTCATGGATAATTTTTAATCTATTTTTCGTGAGTGTGAGCATAACTGTAGGGTAAATTCCTGTAAGTAGACTTGCTGAGTCAAAGGAAATGTGCATTTATAATTTTTATAAAGTATTACAATATTGTCCTTCATAGAAGTTTACTAGTTGATACTCTCCTTAGCAATGTGTGAGGATATCTGTTCTCCTACATCTTCACAATGTGTTTTCACAGTGATAAGTGAACATTAGTACCTTAACAGTTTTAATTTGCATTTTTCCTATTATAAATTAGATCAGATATCTTTTCATATACTTAAGAATCATTTGTCAATTGCTTGTTCATTTCCTTTGTCCATTTTTCTAATGAGTCGTTGGTCTTACTAATTTGTCTTTACTAGGAAAATATCTCTTTGTGATATAATTTGTAAATATTGTCAGTGATATTTTAATGGTGATTTTTATCATCATCACTGCATTTCTATAGGTGTGAAGAGCTGATGAGTATAAAAACAGAAAAGGCGGATGTGTATCAGGAGACAGTGTCAGTCCAGCTATGTGGAGCAGAGACATTCATTAAACAGAGAGAGTGTATGTGTGCGTGCACGTGTGCAAACGTATGTGTATAGGTACAAAAACACTGGAAGAATAGAGGAATTCTAGGAATTCTTTCCTAGAACCTAGAAATGAATTGCTCTCATTTTTATGACTTTATAGTTTTTCTAATTTCTGTAGTGAACCATATAAATTCGAATTAAGTAGTACAGAATATCAATTTATAGTTTATCTTAACATTTTACATTTTTTATTCCATAAAATGCTCTTGACTTTTTTCATAATTGCTGTAGTTGTTATTTGGCCACCGTCCACCAACCCCTCAGGGAGGAGAAGCGTGCTGTATCTTTAAGAATGCGCTATAAAGCTTGACACAAACATAAATCATATTCTTTAGTACTTATCCATTAACTCTGCATGGGGGACTTCCATTTATCAGAACAACTGCTATAACTTTCTACTGGGTTTTTGTACCCTAATTTCTGAAATATTAATTTGGGACTAGTCAATATGATAAAATATTTTTTCCCTCTTTTCAGATAAAATATATTTGAATTAAAAAGTCATAGCTCATAATCTGCGTGACTGATATTCATTTTTTAATTTATTATAGACAATATTGTGAAATAATGTCAGTCGTGAAATGTATTTAATAGTCTTTAAGTATTTCTTTGGTTTTTTTGTTTTGTTTTTGTTTTTGTTTTTGTTTTGAGACAGGGTCTGGCTCTGTCACCTATGCTGAGGTAATCTCATGCAGTGGTGCAATCTCAACTTACTGCAACCTCTGCCTCCCGGCCTCAAGCAATCCTCCCACCTCAGCCCCCCAAGTAGTTGGGACTACAGGCATGAGCCACTGTGCCTGGCAGGAATTTGTTGCTTTTCTTTTCTTTTTCTTTTCCCTCCCCTCCCCTCGCCTCCCCTCCCCTCCCCTCCCCTCCCCTCCCCTCCTCTCCTCTCCCCTCCCCTCCCCTCCTCTCCTCTCCTCTCCTTTTCTTT